>NC_141161.1:31819902-32124229 GCF_053477565.2 Lygodium microphyllum | reverse complement strand
GCCTCATGATCTTCATTGGACAATTTGAACACTTTGGCTATGCCATCAATCATTACAGGTTCCATAGGGAACTTTATTATCCTTATTAAGTGGAAATATATAAAAGCTATGGGCTTCTTATCCCATAGCTCAAACAAGTTTGCTTGTAGAGATTTATACAAATGACATGCTACTTAAAAGTCTAGGCCTTTCTCTTGAACCCGTAGCAATTAGCTCCAAAGTGTGATATAGCCACAACTTTGCATGTGATCTGTTCTTACACCTTCTCCATTGGCTACTCTTGTAAGGAAGACAAAAACATGATAACCTTTCATTCACAAAGCACAATGCTGGTCTCAGAAAACTCATTCACACAGTGCATTGCTCTTGAGTTCTTCAATGGTTAGGAGTCCCATTGTTGGGATCTTTGAACATTGCCAAGCTTGACCTTCCAAAAGGCCTTACTAACTTCCCTCTTTTGCTTGTCATAGATAGCAATTGCTTATACACTAAGTTGCATTCTTAGAAAAATAACAAGTTCACTAGCACAAGTTAAGTGGGCGCTATTTTGCTTTAGCTACTAATGAGTTAGAGCCCTTTTGAATCTAGCCCTATCCCCACCATTATCTCCCTTCCCATGTCCCAAGCCAAAAAAATTTCCAAATCATTTCCATGCTAGTAAGACCCCAATATCTAGCGATAAAGTAAAACAGTTGCTTTGTTTTAAATTATGAAGCTACACCATTTGACCAAACCTATTATTTTGTAAAGATGAGCCCTTTATCTCTTAACTATTGAGCATGTAAGAGAAAAGCATGCTATATTATAAAATATTTTGTTAATGGTAGTAGACCACTTTGAAGTAGTAGAGGACCACCTAGAAGGAGGCAAACCACTAGAAAATGATGGTGTACCACGTGTAAGTGGTAAAGGCACTTGCACGGTGGGCATAAAACTTTTTTAAGTGGTAGAAAAGTGTTAAAAATGATGATAGATTCTTTATAAGTGGTAACATACCACTTATAAGTTATATGCATCACTTTTAAGTGGTGGGGGACCATAGCTAAGGTGAAGCAAACCACTTTGGAATGGTAGCTCATCACCAAGAAGTGGTATTCCTCCAGGTACAAGTTCTATGGGAATACTTGGGAGCTATAGTGTACCACTTGTGTGGTAGGGTTGTAGCTGCAAGTGGTTGGATATCACTTTCGAGTGGTAGGGGACCACTTGTAAATCTTAGATTAGTAGATATAGATGATAGGGATCCACTTGCATGTGGTTTTTAAGGAATATTTATAAGTAGTCATAGGTTAGCAATTATAAACAGTAGGGCCTAGGGGTTCACTTTCTTGTGGTTTTTAAGAAAATATTTACAAGTGATAGGGGACCACTTGTAAATCTTAGGTTAGTAGTTGTAAGCGGTAGGGATCCACTTTCATGTGGTTTTAAGAAAATATATACAAGTTGTATACTGCTTTGATAGTCATGTTAGACTTTTAGTAAGTGGTACTATGTCACTTGATAGTTTTATGTAGCATTGTTGAGTGGTATTGGACCACTTACATATAGCTTCTAAGTGGTAGCATATTGTAGTGAAGTGCTTGTAAGTGATTATAAGTGAAGCAAAAAACCTATGATTAGTAGCATAACACATGTAAGTGGCAAAGCATCACTTCTAATTGGTCACATGCCTCTTGTTAGTGGTTGTACAATAGTGTTAGTGATAGAAAAAACTACTTGTGAGTTGTAGCACCACTTGTACCTAGCTCCAATAAAATAAGTAGGAGATAGAATAGAGTGGTGTATAAAATAAAACATTGGTTTAGAGATAGAGAAGAGTTCTAATGCACCACTTATAACTAGCTCTAATAAAATGAAAAACTAGTTCAAAGATAGAAAGGAGTTACATATAAGCATAATAATAAAGTGCTTTGGTAAATATTTAGAAATACTAAAGCAAGACAACATTGTAGGTTGTTATAGACTAGTATATTATCACTTGACACTAGTAAGTGATATTTTGCTATGCATCAAATCTTGAGATATTCACGTGATTCAAAGTGTTGTGGATGTTTCCCATGATAATATCTTCAAACTCTTTTGACTTATTCTACATAGCATGTAAGCAAGGATGCTGAAGAAATTCATCGAATATTTCCTTCCTAGTACATGCATCTATTAGGCATTTTACCATAGACTAACATATCCTATGTTTATTTTGTTCATCTGGCACCCCATTATTGTATCCATTATTGCATTCCATCCTAGAGTTGACTATTGCCACCCGTTGCTTTTGCTTTTGAGAAGCTCGATATTTTCTCTTTATTCTTTTGTGTTGAAGTTTAGTCTCTCCATTTAGTGATGGAGAACTTATAGAGAGTTTCATTGTTGCAAGGGATTTCCCTACAAGAATAATGAGATAGATAACTTAGCGATGGAGAACTTATAGAGACTTTCATTGTCGCAAGGGATTTCCCTACAAGAATAACGAGATATATCATTATTAGAATCTCACTTTTCATTGAAACATAAAAACATATTGGTCCGATTTGTAACAATATTAGATATTCATATAGGAGATAGGTTATTTCAAGGAGAACATAAAAGAAGAGCCAAAAGAGCACATCCCATGACTACATCAAAGAGAGAGAGAGTGTGTGTGTATATGTGTATGTGTCATTTGTGGTGCTTTCATAGGCTTTTAAGACTTGCTTACATTAATTAACATGCTATCTGGCCACATTGAGACCTTATTACACTTGTTTGAACAATCAACTATAGGCCTTTTATCCATATAAGGCTTATTCTATTCAGGAAATAGTGTAATGGTATATACTCAAATTTTACTTTTTGTGCAAATGTCAATTCTTCATTAACTAAGTAGTACATGCAAGACACTAAATATGAGGAATGTTTATATGAATACACTGCTTAAAGAGAACATAGTTTTATAGCTATTTCTTCTACTACTTCTCAACAATGAGTGTGCTTGAAGTCTTTTATAACTTTAGATAATTTATGGTTCCTCGAATAATTAACCTTTGTTTCTATATTTTAAATATATTACCACCTCTCATATGCTATGACTCATCTCTACTTGTCATAAAGTGGCATAGAGATAGATTCCATGTTGTGGTTACTTCATCATTCTAAAATAATGTGGCATTAACAACACATTGCATTTAATCCATCTCAAGTCTATGCATGGATGCTTAGCATATGGAAGTAGATGACTCCCATAGCCCCATATATGAGAGCACATAAGACTTGCAACTCACATTTAATTTGGTTACTATTGCTATGACTCTTAATAAGTAGTAATACTCTACCCTTGTTCTTCATGCATATTATGGCTCAGCTTACATATATAAAAGCCATTCTATCTAGAGTGTTCTACTATACGTGATTACACTTGCCACGTTTTCTTTTCTTTCTTCTATATAAAGGATTCCACCTTAGCAACTTCTCCTACTTTGTCATTATTTTTGTTGTAATCCATGATCAAATTGTGAGCTATCTTCTAACCCTTCCATGCTCATGGATTCAAACAAGGTAACATCTACTTGCTAAGGTGAGAACAATGACAAGTGGGAATTGTTATTGACACCTAATTCATTGCAGGTTAGGTCTCTTAGTTCTTACTAACCATCTACTTGTCTAGTCTAGCCTTGTAAAAACCAAATAGCCCATTTCCCTTTCAAGTTCCTATTTTTCTCGCTTTGAATCTATGCTATTGTGTTGCACAATGGTTAGCTATCCATGACAAAAACAAAACTAGGTTGAATAGCTTTGATGTCCTTATATCCTATTGCTTCATGACAAAAACAAAACTAGGTTGAATAGCTTTGATGTCCTTATATCATATTGCTTCCCATGGGTAAACACTTCAAATTTCATAGTTCTTGAAGGTATTTGATATTGGCAATGAGAAATCTCTCTTTGAAGTTATTTATGCATTTGTAATCTAAGGTAAATCGGGGAGAATATCACTTACCCAAGTATTATTAGGGCCAAGGGGAGAGGTACACCATGCAAATAACATGTAACAAATTGAAGTGTAAATTATCCAAGAAATAATTAAACTACATATAAAAAATAATGTAAAAACTAAAAATTTGCATTGTTAACACAATGTGTTCATTTTCTTATATCATGCATCAATATCTTTAGGATGAGGAATGAATATGAGTTACATATTAGTAACACCTCAGTGTCAATTTGCTTGCATCATGCAATGTGTTTAGAATCGGATTAAAAAATGAAAAATGTTGTGTAGTATGCTTGCATGATAGACCAACATGCTTATGCCATATCAACCATGGTGTAGCATGCTTGTGTCATACACCAACATGCTTAGGCTAGAAGTATCCTAGGATTAGGAAAAAAGGTTGTTAGGACATAATAAATTGAAGGGTGACCTTACCTACAATATAAAGGACATAGATGAGAAGTTTATATATACAACAAGAATGGAGATACACCCCATGAGTACTTAGTACACACGTACATATGTGAAAAGAAATTATGCAAACCTTAACTTCTTTACTAAGCAAGCCACCCACACACACACACACACACACACCCACCCCACACCCACCCACCCCACACCCACCCGCACACGCGCACGCGCACGCACACACGCACGCACGCACGCACGCACGCACACACACACACACACACACACACACACACACACACACACACACACACACACACACACACACACACACACACACACACACATGCGCGTGTGTAAATAGAGGGAGGGAAGGGGGAGGAAATCCATGTTTAAGAGAATTGGGAGTAATGACACTACTATTGAATCAAAACATTACACTAGCATGGAACAATAGACCAAGCATGACATACATATAAAGAAAGATCCTTCAATTGCCTACTTAAGACTCTCATATGTTAGCTTTACACTATATTCCAAGATTAATGGATTCCCTCGGATATATTTTCTCTATTTTTGGGTTTCCATGGACATATCTTTTGACTAATTTTAGGATCTCATTTGATCTCTCTACTTATTTTATTAGTCTTGATGTATTAGTGTACACCCATTTAAGGCTTTTAAGCCTTTGAATATGAAGAAGGATTTTGAATGTATGACTTGATCTATGTATATTGGTCAATTTATGTGTGTTTGATGAAAGGATAGGCTTTCCTTCATTGTGACATTTTGATAGGATAGGCCATGTATCCAAATAGTTAATCAACTTCTGTCTTTACACTCACTTGACTTAAAGGTCTTTTTTCTTCATTGTGGTCTTTCAAATCAAAAAGCTCCTCAATTGACTTATCATTATTTTCAATCCCTGAAACATGCTCTAATTGTGGTAGCACATCATTCTCAATCTGGAGAACTCGATCAAACTTTTGTGCTTGAACTAAATCATCAAGTAAAGTCTCTTGTAAGTGTTCTCCTACGGATGATCCATCCCAATGGCCATTTGTATGAGACTCAATGCTCCCCAACACTATATGTTTCCCTTGAGATTGATTCCATCTTGGCATCCTTTTGCCATAGTTGCTAGAAGTATTGTCCAATTGTGCAACTCTTTTTGCTTTTATAATCTGAAATCACATTCCATCCAACATGACACTATTAAAGAACCATATTTTGATTCTTAAAAAATGAAGTCATGAACATAACTATCTTTTGAAGAAACTAATAATAAAATTGCTCGTGTAGAATGAGCACTATCCACCCCAAATAAAAAGCTACACAAGTTGACAATCTCAATGTCTTACATATTTTCCAGTATGGTCATCTTTCAACAATATAATAAAATCCCCTTCTTGGAGGTGATGTGTCCTTATAAAGTCTCCTATTTAAAGCAACAAACCATAAACTTGTGAGGCTAAATTTTCTTTCATATTTACTCATCCAAAAAGGTCTGAACATATTAGTATGATCAATTAAAATAACGTTTGAACAAGGAAGGGACTCACTTGTATTTTCAAGCAAATACATTCGACTCTTGTTATTTGGCCAAAACCTGGAACATTGATGAAAGGACTTGATGTAAGAAAAATATATACTGAAAAGACTTGATGTAACAAAAGTATATTTTGGATTGGAACATCTACCAAGTTATCAAAATGAGAACATAAGAGTTTAGAAGTTTGCTTGATGTACCGAAATCGAAAATTCCAAACTTGAGCATTGATTGCATCCTCCATGGGAATGCTGATTCCTTCTCTTGCGATCAAGTAGGGCAAGCTTAATTCAGCATCTTTCTACAGCCAAGTTCTATCTTGTCAAAACCCGTAAACTACAATATATGCTTGTAATCAAAATTTCTTTAGCTATCTTCTTGGGATGTGGTTCATTTGCAACTTTTATGGTAATCTAGAACATCCTTCATTTCCAAAAAGAGAGTAGATAACAAATCTCTAACTTTAGTAAAATATTACATCATTTAGCACCAAAAGTGCATATTAATTGCAATCATTTGAGGCAAGTGTTTTCCTTCAATATCACATTTAGTTCTTTTAAGCATCAACAATAATTACACAATGCATTAAAAGAATCTAATGTCACACACAAACACGCATGCACACACACAAATAAAACATCATGAAGATGCATTAGGGAAAATCCACTTAAATTTTGGTTTCAACTTAAGAGCCCATAGCCTAACTTGTAAGCAAAGTCTTGCTTCCTAGGTTTGTTCAAAATGCCAAGCAAACCTTGGAGTACACAGAGAAGAGTGTATCACTAGTGGGGACATCCATCTTTTGTAGAAGAGTTCCTATTGCTAACCTTCCATAGGCTAAGGATAACTAGAGGTCTAGTTACATTTCATATGACCATTCTCATAGGGAAGTTAGCCTTTAGGCTTGCCTTACAAAAGCAGTACTTGGATTCTTTCCCAAGTCAGAGCCATAGCATATTTGCAATGCCAAAAGCAATGCGGGATTGACTCCCTTGAGAGAGCAAATAGGATAATTAAGGGAAATGTTCTTGAACTTTGACAATCAATCTTTTGTTCAGAGCTTCTTAGTAGCAATCCTCCGTAGTAAGAAGTTGAACTTGGGTGAGAAGGTGGCTTTCAGGGCTTGCTTAGCTCCATATTTCCAAGCCCTAACTTGGGTCAATATAATACAATATTACAGTAAAGATAGTTGAAGACATCAACTAGAGAGACATTTGTAGTGTTTTGAGGCAGACCAATGAAATTGAGATGCCAAAGAGCTTCCAAAGGACCAACAAAGATCTGGGGATCCATGTTCTAATTTGTATCGGAACAGCAAACTATAATATTTTTGGCTCTGTTGCCATCAGCAATGCATGATTAGTGTGTGTGATTGTGATGCTCAATGTCGTTAGCACCCTAGATAGTGTGTGTGCGTGTGTGTGATTGCAATGCTCAATGTCTTTAGCACCCTAGATAGTGATGCCACTTAGTGAAGAGAACAGGCTTGAGATTTAATTCGCCGTAAAGAACCCACGTCCTCCATCATGAATATACCGTGGATCAACAAGGGAGGGACAAGTTACAAATGGTCTCTCAGAAACCAACCATGGCTCAAGCTAAATATAAGCCTCACGCTCTGTGGGCAATCCAGACATTCGTATGGATACTGATGGACATGCCATGGCAGCAGCAACAGTTTAACATCCGACACATTACCGCCGGCTGGTAGTGCCAAATGGTGTTTTTCGGCCACTGTTGAGTCGATTTCTGGTTGGGTTTTCTTGATGGTATTTCGTTGCATTGTGCTTGAAGCTTTTGGCCACAAACAAGCTCTCCTGCGAGAGCAGGCAAGTTCTTGGCGAGTTCGGGACACACATCCTATCAGATTTTGCATGGATCACAGCGAACAGGCCGCCGAAGTCCATGCTATTGTGGTATGGAGACCAAAGATAATCAGGGCCTCAGCTTTAAGACAGTCCCAAGAGAGAGTTATGTGCTGCATCCAGCCCCAAGGGTCCTTCACTCCAGGTATGATATCGAGTTATCCACAAAGTAAGTTCTCCCCCATGACTGATCGCCTCCTCTCAAACCTAAACCCTAAACTACTGTCCCATATCATCAACCCACACTCCTTGTGTGTATGTGCTATCCCAAGGTTAGAGTCCAAGAGTTCAAAAGCTGACAGATTAAGGAAAAGTAAAGCCTTCAACAGTGAAGCCTTTGCTATAGGGAAATATTCTACATGACTCCCAATTCACACTTGCATCTAAATGTTGTAATATGCAGATGCGCAACTGTTCACTTTACCTTCTTTTGGTCAGAATTAGTCATTGGAAGTATATGTATGATCTTGATCCTTGTCACAATCATATAGCTTAATAATCCAAAGAGCTAATCTGAGGAATAAGACTATTATTTTATTACAGGCTTGATCATCACAGAACTTCCTCTTAAGAAATGCAGCATACAAATCAAGCATATTTTGGTGTCTGACAATTGTGTTCATGCTGTCATACCTTGGGCAAGACTATTCTTCCGAGGTTTCCAACATCACTAGGCTTGAGCTCCTTTTGCAGCAAAAACCTTAGATTTAAATCTGAATCTGGCATCTGTTGTTCATAGATTGAAAATAGTTCATAAGTAGCCTCTTAAAACCAGCATTACCACCCTAACACTGAACTCCACATAGAGAATCTATGGATAGGGTTGCACAAAATGCTGTGAGTATGTGTACGACACAATACCTGGCCTCCTTTTGGTGGTGATGTATGAGATGCTTGATTTTCCCAAGAACGACTCTCACTGCTTGGTAATGTTGGTGACCAAATCATGCAGGTAGTGGTCGATGCTTGTAGACTTATTCGTGATTGACTTGTAGATATGATCCGGTTCCTTGCCATACGTCTTTTCCTGGCAGCACGGGTCTTTGCTGCTGACCTCCAATGCAAACTGCTGAGGTCATTCCTCATCATCCATGATGGTGCCGTACTTCTCATGGATGATATTTCTCTCTCTCTTTTGTTCACACGAGACTTCAATAGATTTCTACAATCTCCAGATTGTTGATCATAAGCTTTTCCATCTTCAGGATTGATTAACTCAGGGTTCATTATCAGTGGAGGGAATTGGCAAAGTGCATTGAAAGAAAGCTTTGAACATGATGAATGTGGAGCAAGCTGCATATGCTGCATCCGGCTTGGAGAATATGATGTAAGGTCCCTAGTATGCATTTGAGGAGTTTGAGTGAAGTCAAAGTGAAGATTAGAGCTTTGCAAAGATCCACCAGATGTTTCTACAATCTGATGAGGGGTGAGTTGATAATCAGGGGATGGGCAATATAGCTCCTCTGTGACTGTGGTAGAGTATGGAGAAAGGCTGGAGAGGTTAGAAGATGACAAGGATGGTGGGAGAGTCAGCAATGGTGCTGAAAGATTAGAAGATGATGGGGACAGGAGCTGGGGTGTCGACAAATGCAGTCCATTTGGAAAACTGTGCCCTTCGTTTTGTGAAGGCGAAGATGTGGTATAATTGCTGTTAAATTCTAGCTCCCCAAAATTCTGATCAAGGCTTTCAATGTCTTGAAGATCTGCAACAATGTACTTGTTTTTTTACTATATGTGAAGTATGCCAAGTATGCCTACATCTCAATAACTATCATGACAGCTCTCAATATTATCATGTCAAAGTCACAGACTAGTTTACCTATAGTATAGTCATTGTTTACTTGTTCATCAGATAAGCAACCTTTCCTTCTGGTTATCGATGTGAAACAATTCAGTGGTTGATGTTATCATAGTGAAGCAATTTGGTGTTCGGACAATGCATCTAGATGATCCCTTCATACAGCAAAATCATATACACTGTAGTTAAAGAGTACTTGAGGGAGTTTTCTTACCAAAAGAGAAACCAGAGTCTTTGAAGGGTTCCTCACTGAGGATGGTTGTTGCAAGATGCTCATTTGGCAAAATATCCATGATGCTTTTAATAAGCTGCACAGGATTTAATGAAAGAAACATTAGTTCATAAAAAATTGGCTCACTTCATAAATATTTTTAATTTACTATGCTCTCTCTCTCTCTCTCTCTCTCTCTCTCTCTCTCTCTCTCTCTCTCTCTCTCTCTCTCTCTCTCTCTCTCTCTCTCTCATACTAGAGAGATTATATTTCATGACATGACTGCTAACATCTGACAAACAAATCTATAAATGCTGTTCTTTAGGTATAAACCATTCTATAAGCTGATGACTTAACTTTGTATATCTTAGTACAGATGATCAACGATGAGCTTCCTTAATTCGTATACAAAATTTCAACTTCATATGGTTAGTTTTGATATCATCTAACACAAAAAACAAAACTCAAACTACTGCCCCAGTCCAGTGATGTCTGTTTGATGGTCAAATAAGTTACAGATCATAGGTTATGAAACTATGCAGCTTGTATGGAAATATTGGAAAAGACTAATATTTTAAAAGTTGCAAGGTTTGCTATTGATGTATCATATAATAAGACTTATGAAACATCAGAGTGAAAGCAATGGAGAGAGATGATGCTAGTGAAATCACAGAAATCAATAGCACTAAGCTGTGAAATGCAGCTTGTGTAGAAGTATTCAGATAGTAGTAAACTCCTGATGATTTATTAACAAGAAGACTTATGAGAGCACTGAGAGATTATTCATAGTGACAGCAATTTGTGAGAGAGACCCTGATCAATATCACAAATTATTATTATTTTAATTATTTGTTTATTTAGAGAGAGAGAGAGAGAGAGAGAGAGAGAGAGAGAGAGAGAGACCCTTATCAAGATCAAAAGCTATGGTGGTGATGATGAGCTGCAGAATGATCAATGTGGGCCACAGCAGCATGTGTGATGAAGACGACAGACAGCGTGGGGCGATGGGTGGATTGAGGCCATGCAGTCGACTGCTGCAACTGAGCTGGTGACGACGATGGATGGCGTTGGGCTGATCGGCGAATCGAGGGCTGCAGAGTTGATCACGAGGTGGAGGAGGGAGGATGATCCAAGCATGAGCTGCAGCAGGGCCACCTTCTCCTCCTACTCCTGCTTCTCCTCCCCCTCCAGGTACGGCCTCCAGGAAACCCTGAGTGTCATCATCATCATCATCATCTTCTAAGCCTGATGATCTTCTCCTTCTCCTTCTTCTTCTGCTTGAAATCTTCCTCTTATAGTTCTCCTCCTATAACTTGTTCTAAGCCTGATGATCTTCTTCTTCTTCCTCTTATAGTTCTCCTCCTGTAACTTGTTCTAAGCCTGATGATCTTCTTCTTCTTCCTCTTATAATTCTCCTCCTGTAACTTGTTCTAAGCCTGATGATCTTCTTCTTTTCCTTCTTTTGATTGAATTATTCGTTTCCTGCAGTCACTATCACTTCTTCTGCTGCTGCTTGAATTCTTCTTCTTCTTCTTCTTCTGCTAATGAATCTTAATAATTCTGCTGCAGCAGCTAGAGCGCTCTCTCTCTCTCTCTCTCTCTCTCTCTCTCTCTGTGCGTGCGTGTGTGTCTCGCTGATGCAGCTGCTGTCGCTCTCACAAGAAAAACAGGATCACGAGTACAAGACTGCAAGTATTGCCAGGGAGGTCCCCCTCTCTCTCCCCGCCGGGCCTAATTGGACGATCAGTATTTCGGCAAAAGGCCCATGCAAAGCTTTTCGATGGCCATACTCAGCATCCATCATTTTTTTTGTTGTTGGTTTTTGTGAGGTCCACAATCAACATACCAATAACACTCCCTTCTTTCTAACAACAAGTACTATAAAAGTACAACTCCAGTCCGTTTCTCCGCATCGCGCGCGCTCACACACACACACACACACACACACACACATGACGACACTCCTGTGTGTATCTCACAGTTACGAGTAGTCCCAAAGCTACCATCAACCCCAGAGTTGCAATTAACAGCAAACTAGCATGAATTTTTGAATTTTAATAAGAGGCTGCATAAAATTAGTATCAATGAATTTGAATTGCAAATGAGAATAAATCTTAATATCCACCATAGAAAATTAGTATGCCAGGTAGATGATAATTACAAGGCAAAGCCGATTTCTACATGAGTGACAAGCATATTTCCATTTGCAGCATTATGAAGTTAAAACTCTTGTTTTTTGTTTTTGTTTTTCTTTTTCGGGAGGTTAGGAGCGGCGGGCAGGGCAGGAGGGGACAAGGGTTTTATTTGGGCTTGTACACATATATTGATTCTCGTCTTAGAGATACCAATGTGATACCTTTTGGCATGCCCCCTCCTAGTAGAGGTTGTAGCATTTGATTCTCATTCGGGTTCAAGAATTTTCATCACAATAAATAATTTAAAAATTAGAGAATTTTCACTAATCAAACCTTCTATATGTCTAGGAAGATGCTTCGATAGCTTCTAGTTAATACATAGTTAGTCTGGTTTTGTTATTACAACTACTATATGTAGTAGTACATGTTAGTTAACATTTTTTCTTGGATATTTCAAGTCTATTAATCTTTCATTTTTGTTTGAATAGTTTAGAGAATGGAAGGCCTATGATTATAAGCTTTTCCTTATCACTTGTTTGCATTTATAAAATTGGTATTTGAGCTAATTAATGATTGCTTGTGCTAGATAGCACCCCTTAATGATGAGATAAACAAGAGCACACATAATGTGATCTTGTGCAAGGAAAAAGTTCAAAGTGATAATTAACAAGGGGTAACTTTCCCCCTGAGAATAGGCAATCCCTAGTGCACAATCAAGACATGTTGGGCCATTGATCTAGATTGGTTTGGGGGAGTATATTCAATATTAACATCACCGTGGTGATTTTGCCATTGGTTCTAAATTAGAGCATAAAAAGGATATTTGAGGCAAAAGTTGTGGCTATCTAGTTGTAAGATTGCACTTTGTTTATATTGATGAGTCAACTCTAGAAATAAATGCTCGAAGCAATACTTACCATTGGTATATGTAAAATCCCATGAGGCTTACAAAGTAAGAGTTAATAAAAAATTAGGTGCATTTTTGTAGGAATGGTACTCACAAAAAGTTTCAAAGTTCACAAGCTTTTGTGGCTTCAAGGTTTAATGACTTTGCTAAATTTGAGATCAAAGCACCATCATGAGTAGATAGCTATTATAGACAATCACATCTAGAGCTATGGATCTATTATATCTTATGATCATCCCTTGAAAAGTGAAGCATGATAAATATAGCCTAAGAAGGCAACTTCTAGTGTCCACAACATCGATTGTTGTAGGTGTAGACAAGACTCACCTACACACCCTTGGTATATTAAGTTTTGCCACCTTCCATAACGATTAGCCATGCTTGTCTAGCCCTATAAGCTCACAAGAGTTGAGCATGCATTGAAGCTCCTCAAAGCTCATGTAGCCATGAAGGGAAACGACCAATGAAATAATCTCGAATAAGAATACTAACAAGAGATTAGTAAACCTCATTGATCATATGACATGATGAGTCCTAAAATCTTATAATCCCATCTATTGCTCTCCTACAACTATGCCTCCTCCTTGCGCCTCTTCCTCCACAAAAGAGGGGTGTGTGCATGTGCGCGTGCGTGCGCGTGCGCGTGCGCGTGCGTGTGTGTGTGTGTGTTTTGGGGGTGGCTATGGGGAGGAAGATGAAATTGTTGCATCAATGTAATCATGTGTAAGATACTTGGGACATCTACGTGCAATGCTAAACACAGAGAAGAAAAAGAAAAGGATGGCCAAACATTGCATATTGATTAGGGGCCAAGGTTGATTATTCAATTTAAGGACTACCTAGCAACATATCAATAGAGACATGGACACATTTGTACATATCTTGCTAGTTTTACAAAATGTTTAAAATTTGACAACACCCAATCTATTTCATAGACAAATATGCCCTTATTCTAGTATATGCTCATTTTGATAATGCACACACTCCTAACCGTAGTGTAAAAGTGTAGCTATGGTCTTGACTATATGAAGAAACTTGCACTCATGACTTGTGGTATTGCTAATGATTTTAGAATATGTGGCACTTTGATTTGTCGACTATAGGCTATGGCATTAATGTCCCTCCACTCACATTTTTACAAGGATTATATACTTGTATTAAGGATATTGAGTTCCATTGAATCCTCATTTATCTAAACTCTACTACCCTTGTAACTTGCCAATAATCTCGACTTTAAAGTCCTTCCACTTCTATGAATTAACATTATTAGGTTAGTAAAAGTGTATCTAAATCGATATTTCAAACCCAAAAGTTGCCATTTCCAAGCTCAAAGTGTTAGATATTGACCAATTCCCATATAGTCCTATTGCACAATCTGACAATTTGTGGGTAGGTGGCCAATTTTTTTTAGAACCGCAATCATCATTTTCTTATTTCATTCTTTTGTTGTTATTTATGCAATGTGTTAGCCCCTCTTACAAGTTTGACTTGATGCTAGGATTGTTGTATCTATTACATACAGTTGTGTAGTTTATCATTTGAAACTCTTTGTGAGAGATGCAGTCAGTCAATGGGAGATTCTCCAAGAGAAACACACACATATTCTAGGTCCTTCATTATTCAGTATTTAACCTTCATCTTCTCTCTCTCTCTCTCTCTCTCTCTCTCTCTCTCTCTCTCTCTCTCTCTCTCTCTCTCTCTCTCTCTCTCTCTCTCTCTCTCTCTCTCTCTCTCTCTCTCTCTCTCATGCTCATGGATTTCATATTCTCCTTAGTTCATGCATTTACCATCACATTGTCGAACTCTAACATGGTGTTAAAGTAGTAGTGGATTGCTATAAAAGTGGGTAGATATGACAAGGAGTTCATAATGTAGAAGGAGCAGTGTTTTAGCATTCGAATACATGCGAAGGGGCTATGCCACTATTAACTATTGGAATACTGGGCTAAAGATTGTGCAAATTAGAGGAGAATAGTCATGTTTTTAGACCAAGAGGTTGGTTCGTACCTATATTTCACTAGGAGAAAGCATGTGGACTTGTTTTCTTTAAGAGACTAGCAATGGGAAGAATCAATGTTTTCATAAGAGGAGAGAAGATTTTGTGATTTTGTGTTTCACCGTTTCTGAAAATGAAGAAGATGTTGTGATCAAGTAGAGAAAGTCTTAGTTATCTATTTTTTTGGAGCTAGAGAGGGGCTACTCATATATTCTTACATATTATAAGGGGAGAAGGATATCGATTGAAGTGGACATGGATTTTTATGCCTTGATGGGCCATAATGTCCCTCTATCCTACTGCCTACATTATCCTAGGATGAGAAGTTAGGTGGCAAATGACTCTAGTGTATGGAAGGTTGTGATAGAGGCCAATCTAGAGTACTTGATCTTGTGGAGATGGTGGCCATGAATATTGATTGTTGTGCAGTCAAGGATCCTAATTCTCTTTTTACATTTGAGGAAGTTGACTTCGAGAAGGACGATGTGCATTGGGATAAGTTGAATGCTTGCATTTGCCTTGTCATGTTCCTCTCATGCACCTTGGTAGTCATTGCTTCTGTAAAGCAAAAGATGGTTGCTGGAAAAATATGGTTGCATTTAGAGTAGGGCTAAATTAGGATGATGCTTATGAAACAAGTGTTAGAGGTGTAGATGTGGTCTCTTCAACCAACAAAGTTTGCATCAATGAAAGATCACATCAAATAACCACAATAGCTATAGTAAAAGATTCTTCAACAAGGAAGGAAGGTGATCTCCTTCAAGGACATGGCTATGAATCTTCATGGAATCTTCTAGCAAAGCTAACCTCTCACTATGGTGGATAGCAAGAGAAGGATGGCATCTATCATAAGGGTGGCATGACAAGTCACTTTAAGAAGAACTTCCCAAAAAATGATAAAAATGAGCCATCTAGGAAGGAATCTAAATCATCAAGTGTAGAATAGTTCTTGAAAAATGACAAGAACAAGCCATCCATGAAGGATTATAAGTCATTAGGACAACAACTGTATCATCATGTACATTTCTACACTAAGAGGTTTTGGAATCATCACCCTCCAAGGATGTTGGGTTGATGGTTCCTTTGACTCAAGATTGGTCTGTGCATAGTGGTGCTTCCCACTACAAGACTCCCTCAAAGGATGGGATTTTGCATTTGTGTTTGATGCAAGGAAACATTTCTAATAGTTCTTAATACCTATTTATGGTATAGGAGAGATTCAAAACATCCTAGAATGACATGGTGGTGGCTTCACATCTAAGGTGCTTTATGTGTTGATTTTTAGCTTCCACTTATTATCAATCAGTAAGATCTTTTCATGCTCTATTTTTTCCTTTAGTCCTTCTAGACCAATATTAAACTTAGAAACTAAATCTATACAAATTTCTCTCAAATGAAACCAGTTTATGCACATGCCTAATCCTAAGGGAAAAGTGAATTTTTATATTCTTATGGATGAGTATGCCATTACAAAGACCCCTTATGTTACGTATAGACCATTAGAGCTGAGTTAGGGAAATAACATATACATATATAGTCTATTTATATGGCATATACATATACATATATTAAAGTAAATATGGGGGAGCATCAATCGAGCATGTGCTAGTAGGAAGGGGGGAGGGGCTCATACTAAGTTGAAAGTCAAGGATTGATAGAGAGTGAGTAGGGGGAGGTGGTCAGCCACCAAAAGGGAGGAGGCTAGGGAGGTACAAGAGGTGGTTTATAGAGAGGAGGGGCATGTTGATGAGGGTATGGTAGTTTATGGGCTACCACCTCAGGGAAGTTACTATATGTATATCCTCTACATCACGTGCGTTCAAGGCCTATTTATAAATATCATTATCTATGAATTTTTCTGTGAATTACACCCTTCTGTATGTTTCTCTCTCCTTTTCTTTTATCCCCCATTCTCTAACCTCTTTAATAATTTTTGAAGAAATAAATATATTTAATAGTAACTAACCTATCTAACTTAAGCAACTTACTAAAACTGACTATCCAAATGACTAACTGAGGCAACTAACATTACTAACTCCTCACTAACTCACACTATTAACTCTCTTTCTTTTTCGTTTATTTCCAAAAAGAATATAGAAATATATTTTGGGGAATTTGCATGTGTGCTATCTTTATAACATCAATTGCAAGCATTCATGCATAAATTAGGGTGAGATCAAATCAGGGGGAGGTGGGCATGTTACGTTAGAGAAATCAAGATGTTCTCATCTTCATTAAAGGTATGATGTTTGCAAGAATGATTTCTAAAATTGTGTTGCTTTATTAGTAGAGGATTTTCTTGTACATGAGGGATGGCTTTTGATACCAAAGGGTCCACCTTGAGTACATATATTTTAATTGGTACAACTTATTCATCAGGAATAGCTTATCATGGGACTTGTGACGTAGTACCTATGGATCTTCTAAGGATTTGTGAGATAAACTCTATTACAAACTTTGAAGGTGGGTGTCTTTGTTTTTGGTTCTCTATCATCACTTTCTGTATCTCCAATATTAAGTATACTCTCTCATGGATTTTAATCCCCTTCTTGCTTTTTTTTTCTTGAGAATGTGCATGTCAATCAACTTGAAAGTGACCAATCTTATTGCATTAGTAGCATCAACAATTCAGACCATGAGCATGATTAGAACAGTTATCTTAGAGGTGTCCCATCTTGGAGCATCTGGTGCGCAGAACAAATGTTGTATGCATACGTAGCGAATGTCGGAAGGTCCCCAAGAATAAAGAACTCTACCAAACCTTCATAAAAGCAAAAAGGAATTTGCACGACATGAGACCAAAAAGACAAATTGGGTGCAATCTCCCCCCAAGCCTTGTGTGAGCACTTCAGAAGGCATATATTTATAGATTTATTTATCTTTTAGCTAAAAAATAGCCCACTTTACAAATAGCATGCCATTTGGCTTTTGTGTTTGCTTTTGCCCAAATATAGAGTAAGGTGTTTGGGTGTCCAAAAGGCCGTGCCCAAATACAAATGTCAAATAATGAAATATTTAACCGAGTGCTTACGTGCATACAAGATAATAAATGTTTTGTCAATCACTTTAATAAATGAGTGCGCATAAATAAATATTGGCACCATGGATTTAGTGATAAGGTGTGTGCCCATTAAAAATGGTAATTCTTTTAGGCATTTAGATTCACGTCATCACTCAATGCTACTCAACCTCACCACCGCCTACTCTACACATCAACTGAAGCATTCACAATTGTTAGAAAGTAATTAAATAAAACCCAACAAAAGTGAATACCTAGCAATCTTCAGCTACAAAATAATTAAATAGGTTGGAACTCTATCCTAACCTTAATTTAATTCAAGTGTGCACTCTAAACTTGTAAATGTCCATTAATTTGATATGTATTTTGTGGAATCACCCATGTGCACATTCAATTAATCTGACACCCGAAAAGGACATGCATCCTCGTCAACTTCGCACAAGTAATCCACCTTGTGTATGAGCCTCGTCAAATAAATATAATCACGGACATTGAAACTCATGGCTTGTCTTTTCTTATTAGCTTGTTTAGTGTATGATTGCTGAGCTTTCGCAATCATCTCTTTAACTTGAGAAAAAATAGTAGCATGCGTATTGGCAATATCATTAGTAGCTTTAACTTTATTCAACAATGATGTAACAGATGTAGGCAATCTATGTCCATAAATGATTTCAAAAGGTGCTTTATGCGTAGCTCTCTGTGATGTATTATTGTATGCAAATTGAAGTAGATGTAAATGTGTATCCCATGTTTGTGGTTTTAAAATTGTGTATGCACGCAAACGATCTATAATTGTGCTATTAGTAGCTTCTATTTGCCCATTTATTTCAAGATGGAATGCAGATAAGAAATCAATCTTAGTACCCAAATCAGCAAACAAAGTAGTTGAAAAATTATTACAAAATCTAGAATCATGATCAGAAATAATAACTTTTGGCAAACCATGATTAGTGAAAAAAGTCTTCAAAAACAATTGTGCAACTTGAGATGCAGTTAATGTTTTCTTGCATGGTAGAAAATATGTTTTTTTGCTAAATCAATCTACTATGGTCCAAATCATATCATGATTTGTGTATTAGGCAAACCAGTTATAAAATCCATTGAAATGTATTCCCATGGACGGTCAGGAATTGGTAAAGGCATTAACAAACCATATTGCTTACCATGGTGTCGCTTGACTCTTTGGCAATTTAAACGCTCAGAAACAAAGTTAGAAACATCAGATTCCATTTGCGACCAATAAAAATCTTCAATCAATATCCTTAAAGTGGAAATAATACCTCTATATCATTGATATGGAGAACAATGAATTTCATGCAACACAAATGATCTAAATTGAACAGTGACACACAATCTTTTCTCATAAAACATCAATCCATCAGAATAAGATAAAGAATCAATTGGAATCTAGTTATTAGTAACTAATTTGTTCCAATTGGCTTGAAAACTGGGATCATGGTCATATATATCCTTCATAGGAGTAAGGGAATCAAAAGATAGAATGAAAATATTATGGATACTTGGTCTTCTACTCAATGCATCAACAACAACATTTTCTCTTCCTGGTTGATATTGGATAAGTGGATGAAAACTTTGAATAAAAACGTCCCATTTAATATGGAGGTCAGAAATTTGTGGTTGACTAAGGAGATGTTTGATACTTTGCTGGCCAGTTTTAATCATAAATTTGGATCCCATCAGATAGTGTTTCCATTGACGTAAGGCTTTCATAGGTGGAATACTTCAACTCAGAAGGTTTAAGTTTGCAAGTAGAATAGGCTATGGGATATGAACCTTGCATGAGGACAGCTCTTATTCCTAATCCGTTAGCATCAGTGACTACTAGGAAGAATGGTCAACTAAAATCAGGTAATTCAAAACATGTGCATGTGTTAAAGCATGTTTCAACAAATCAAAAAACTTTTACTAGTTGTCAAACCAATGATACACAACACCTTTCTTTAACAATTTCATCAAAGGCAATGCAAGCAATGAAATTTTTCTCACAAATTTTCTATAAAATCTAGCAAGGCTTAAGAAAGAACATAATTCATGCACATTTTTAGGAATTGGCCAATTCAAAATTGTCTCTATATTTTTAGGATCAATGCGAATACCATAAGAAGAAACAATGTGACCTAAGTATTCAATCTGGGTTTGAAAATTTTCACTCTTGTCAGGGTTAGCATATAATTGATTATCTTTCAATAATTTGAAAACCAAAGATAGATGTTCACAATGCTCATTCTCATCCTTACTAAAAACCGAAATATCATCAAAGAAAACAATCATACAATTCCGATACTTCAAAAATATACGATTCATCATATGAATGAATGTAGCTGGTGCATTGGTCAAACCGAAAGGCATAATAAGAAATTCATAATGACCAAACTAAGTTCTAAATGCAGTCTTGAAAATATCAGGTGTATCCAAGTGTACTTAATGATATCCAGATTTGATATCTATCTTGCTAAAAATAGTGGCCCCTTGTAATTTATCCATGAGGTCATCTACCCTAGGGATCAGATATCTATTCTTAACAATGATTTTGTTTAGGATGCGATAGTCAATGCACATCCTATAAGTACTATTTTTCTTCTTAACTAATAGGACAGGTGCACCAAAAGGAGAACTATTGGGCCTAATGAGTCCTCGGTTCAACAGTTCTTTAAATTTTGTTTGGATTTCTTTTTGCTCAATCTAATTGTGTCTATAAGGTGCTCTACATGGTGGTTGAGAACCTGGGATTAAATCTATTTTATGGTCTTCAGGACGTGTAGGTGGCAAACCAGGTGATAAATCAATAGTAAAACAATCTTTAAATTGTAAAAGAAATTATGCATGCCTAGGATGCATCTAATTTTCCTTAGCTTCAATTTCATTCACCCATACTAAATATGATTTACTATATTTTCTCAATGCACATTTAGCCTCTATGTGACTAAGTAGTGGAAAATTATCAAAGGTGTGCAATCCATGTATGTGATTTGGTTATTGTTAAGATGAATTTTCATGGAATGTGTGAATTTTGGAATAATCTATATCAGGATTATATTTGTGATACCAAGGCATTCCTCAAATAATATCACTAGCTTGCAAAGGCACAACCAAGAAATTTCTCCACTCAACATAATCACCGATTTTAATCTCTAAATCATGAACTTCTTGTGTACCATTGTATCTAGTGCCTAAGAATGCAGCCTTTATGTGATAAAGAGTTGGAACAATAGGTAAATTCAATTCTTTTACCAACTTTGCGGAAATAAAATCATGGATGCTTCCATCATCATGTAAAACAATCTTTTCTTGACCATGCACAAAACATTTCATTGTTAATAATGAATGAGGATTTGGCGTAAAGCATCATGATATCATCATCATCTTCAATGAAGTTTGACATATCTTCATGGTCCTCATCATCAGTTGCTCCCAAGTGATTGATTTGAACAGCTTGCTTCTTGGACTAACAGTTCGCTGCTAAGTGTCTAGGTTGATGACACCTGTAGCAAACCATAGGCTTTGCTTTGGCGACATTATTGGTGAGAGCAAGAAGTTTGGCTATATTGGGATTTGGTTGGAGAGAAGGCTCGGGGTTTGAATTTGCGTTTGATGGCAAAGCACAGGAGACTGAGTCCAAGGTTTACGGAAAGAAGAAGGAACAATGCGATTTCGATTGAATCTTCGAAAGTTAGAATTGAATTGCTTTTTGCCAAAGTTATCATTAACCGAAAATTGTTGCGGTTACTTTTCTCGTCCACGAATTTTATCCTCTACATCATGCGCTAAAGAAATCGCATCCTCCAAAGTCTTTGGCTTGAACATATTCACTTTCGCATAGAAGTGACCAAGAAAACCGAACATATACTTGCGCTTGTGGATCACCTCAAGAACATCTTCAAGCATTCGAAGTTGAAGTAAGGCACTCCAGAAATGCTCAATGTATTGCGGGATGGATTCATGATCTCTTTGTGTTGTAGGAGGTCCCGCTGTTTGATAGCTTTTTCATGGAATTGAGGTAGAAGGAAATTCTGCAAAAATTTATTTTGAGAGGTTTCCCAAGTAGAGGGACAATCAACACTCTTGCGGACAACAGTCCACCATAATGATACTCTGTCTCCTAGATGGTTAGTGACACATTTAAGTTTATCTTTTTCAACATATTGCTCTTCATGAAAATAATTGTCAAATTGACTAATAAAAGCAAGAATAATTTTGCCATCACATTGCCCATTAAAAGTACAAAATTTGAAATTTCTTTTACTTATCTTGGCCTCTTTCCTAAGAGCATGTACATCGAGTGTCACATCAATAGTATATCGAATAACATCTTTAGATTGCGCAGCGTCTTGATCAACAGTGGATTGTTGAATTGTAGCAACTTGTACTTGCAAATTTTGATGTGCTCTTCGCTCTTCTTGATGTTGCATTATGATTAGATCCAATTTCTGCTCCATAGTCGCCTCTAGCAAATTGCCTTTGCCCATAAGATTGTCCATATTATGATCCGACATCTAGGATTTGATGAAGATTCGTCACTCATCCTCTAGTCACGTGTGAAGAAGCTCACCACAAACTTGCTCTAGTTATTTGGATGCATTTGCTTTTATGATATTGCTTTTCTTGGGTACAGCAATTGAAAACAGACTTCTTCCAAGTAAAATAGTATTTCGCATAGACTGCGTGTGATAGCCTTATTGTTGTAAATCAACTCTGCCAAGTTGCAAGTGGGAATAGGGGCTTGGTGGAACTTCGAAGCTGGTTCGAAAATACTAGAGTGTGAATGCCCGTTATGGAAGAGATTGTTAATTGAAACTTTAAGCTTCAGTTAAGCTTAGTAACTTTAAGCTTTATAAAAAAAAAGCTTTAGTAAATCGTTGGTAGCGTGTAGGATGACGGCATCTTCTTGATGGAATCAATAGCAACGAGTTCCTATCGAATTACTGACATGAGGCATTAGAGTTGAAGCTTTCTTTAAGCTTAACAAATTTAATAAATCAATTGCTTTAGCTCTAAGAAAAAACGACTTGAAGAGGAGACTTCCCGAGTGGTCCTCTATCTCCTGGGAAAGGTCCTTCACGATTAGAGGGTACAACAGGGGGTTCTTTATCGCCACGAACACACTTGTATTGTCAGTTCGTCGCGAGACAACCTATAGAGCCTGTTGTCATGATGCTATGCGGACACAATGTGAAAAAGCATGGAATGCATCATCATTCGACTTTCTTATTTATCAAGAGAGTTAATGTGATCTGAGTCATTAGTACTAGTGTGAGTTGCATGGATTATCCAAAAATACTAGATATTTGGATCATTTTAGCATATTTTTTATATTATTTATTGTAAAAATTCGAAAAAGTTAAAAAAGCTTCTAGATTAGGATGGCATGCAAAAAGCAAGTTTCTTTTTCAGCTAATTATGGGATTTTCATAAGGAAAGATTGACAAAATCGTGTGCATCACGATCGCTGTTCACAGGCTGAAAACTGCAGTTTGAACTAGAAGAGGAAGAAGAAGTGATCTGGGAGATCCGTGGATCAAGTGTCCTAGGATTTTACCCCCCTTTCGGAGCCAACGGAGCCATCAAATTTGGGTTCTGAGCAGCAAAGAAGGAGCTATAATTTTGATGCACGTTTTGTTCTATGAAGAAGCTCCAGGAGATCTAATGCCTAGAGATTGCTTTTGAGTAGTGCAAGGATTCCAGGTTCTTTCAATACATATTGATTCAATTCATTGTGCTTTGTCTTTGTCGTGTTTACCACTTGTGTATTCTCTTTCTTCTCTTCTATCTCCTATCTCTACTTTCTTCTACCTATGATCCCCAGTGGATTTGACCTTTCGACAAAAACCCCTCCAATATTGGTGAACCCGAGGTGAAAGGTCATTAGAAGAAGGAAAGACAAGATGGGAGAACCTTTGAACACAATATCTAGTGATGTTTTGCAACATTTGGTACAAAATATGAATATTCTTATGCAGGTACAACAACAACAGGTGATGCAAGCTTCTGCTCAAATAGAAAGTGTTGTGATGAATGCTTTGCAAGCAGTTGAGCATGAGGTGTTGTTCAATGGTAGAAATGTATATACATATGTACATACCTATGCTCAGAAGATGGAATTCTTTGGGGTGGCTCAACCTGCATGGAGCCATTATTTTGTACGTGTTACTATACATGAATTGATAGCACGGATTACTGAATTATACTTGCAGGATGCTGACTAGGTAGCTTTCAAGAAGATACTCAGGGCAGAATTTCACATTGAAGATACTAGTTTGATTATGCGTAATACTTTTTAAGAGTGGGTTTTACAACCCAATAAGGATCTTGTGGCTACAGAATTGTTAAGAGAATTTGAAAGTCGATTTGAGCAATTGGATCTTGTAGAACAGCAAGCTCTTGCAAGTTAGAAAATTGAATTGTTTCTACAGGCAGCTGATCTTGAGCTTCAAGAGAAGCTTGATGATTTGCTAGAGGATTAGACTACAGAGACAAGTCTTAAAGTAGAGTGGAGACATGTCAAGAAAGCTGTTACTACACTTGTGAAGAAGCATAGAAGAAGAGAAAGATTGAATGTCTCTAGCTTGCCCACTGTTACAGGCAAGACAGTTGATGTATCCAATAAGCCACCTACTTCTATGGCTAACCATATGGCTATACCTGCTATTTTTCCCTCTGTTAGGGAAGATGTCTTAGATGAATTGGTCAAAGGGATGTGGGATCTTCAATTGAAGGTTGCAAAATTGGATAAAAAAGGACAAGAGGATAGGGGATGGGCAACAGTCCCTAAGCAAGGAAAAAGATGTATGTGGTGTGATAGTTTGCAACATGAGAGAAAGGATTGTGCTACCTATCAGGAGGCCTTGGCACGACAGCTCATCTTTTGGAAAGATGGCAAGATCCATGCACAAGAAATGGGACTGTCTCTTGCTTTGAATTTCAGAAAGGGAGGTATGCAAAAGTTGTTGGAAGACTTGGCAGTTCGAAATGCTTATGTAGGGATACATGCTTCTACTTTTGGTCTACAATTCAATAGAATGCATGACCAACAAGTGATGGTTGGTCCAAAGGCTGAAATATGGACACATGCTTTATATGCAGCTGAAAAGAAAAATGTCACTAATAGTGAAATGTCTCATACACAACAAGAAATTTGTGGCATAACTGGTTGGGAATCACCGGTAGATGCATATTTAGTGTATGCATATTTAGCAAAGGTACAAAACATGGATATACTTGTGGAAGAAAAACAAAAAAGAGATGAAGATAATGTAGGGACATCTAAAAGAATAACAAGAAGAAGCGTGGATCAGCCTAAAGCTGCAAATCAGCCACCTCCTGAGCATGTTATAGAAGAGGTTAGTCAGGAGAAAAAACATGATAACAAATAAGAGGGTAAAAAGAGCATGTTATATAAGTTGCAATTTGACATTGAGACAGCCGCAGATCTTAAGAAGGTTCTTGAAGAACGGATCTTAAATAGTCGGGTGGAATTCGCCTTGGGAGAGGTGCTTGGCATCGCCAAGTGAGAATTTCATGATGAGATCGTTGACTTAGTTAAGAGGAAGCATCAGTTTCTTGGTGATACTACTAGTGCATTGCTGCAATTTGAAGAGGAAACTAGTTTGTTGGATATTTGGGCTGAATATGAGCATGAAGTAAGTATTGGATTATCTATGCAGGATGCTACTAATCAGTGGGACAACATGTGGAAAAGAGAAGAAAGTGACTGAAAATGCATTGTCTTGTAGCAATATGCATGGTGGAGTAAGGCAGATGCAACAATATGATGCCAGGAGGCATATTCCACGGTGGATTCCGTGAGGTTTTGCGGTGGATTCTATAAAGTTTTATTTATTGTCGGGGCTCATACATAAGGTGAATTCCTTGTGCGAAAAGTCGATGGGGACGCCTGTTCTTTTCAGGCGTCTTGTTAATTTAATGTGCAAGTGGATGATTCCATAGCGGGTGATTCCGTAAAATACATATTTAAATTAATAGACGTTTATGAGTTTAGAGTGCGTACTTGTAATAAATTAAGGTTATGATTTATTTTGTAGTTGAAGACTGCTAGGTATTCACTTTTGTTGATTTAATTTTATTATTTTCTAACAATTGTGAATGCTTCAATTGATGTGTAGAGCAGGTAGCGGTGGCGTTGGGAAGCACTGGAGGATAGCATGTATTCAAATTATTATCATTTTTATGGGCACTCATCTCAAGCATGGCACCAATATTTTGATGTGCTTATTTATTGAAGCGCTTGATATTTATTTATTATTTTTGTATGCGCATAGACACACGATTTAAATATTTATATTGGACATTGTATTTGGGTACCACCCGACTCCTTGGGCGCCCAATAGCTTTAATTCTTTAGTGGGACAAAAGCAAACACAAAAGCTAAAGCGTGCTAATTGTAAATTGGGCTATTTTTTGAGCTTGGAGATGAATAATATATCAAATACATGCTTTGTGGAGTGCTCACACAAGGCATGGGAAAAAATTGTACCCAATTAGTCTCTTGTTTCATGTCGTGCAAGCTTTCTTCCTTGTTCTTTGTGCAAAAGTAGAGTTCTTTTGTTCTTGGAAACCTTTGCGCTCACTATGCGCGCATACAGCGTCCGATCTATGCACTAGTGGTATCAAAGCGAAGCTGAGATCGAGAGCTTCCAATCACTTACCATCTCATGCGAAGACGGAGCTCCTAGAACGATTGAACTCTACAGCCAGTCTCGTGGCAAACGGTCGATACCACTGTATTTCTGGCAGTCAAGAACCCCTTGCTACACACTCAAATCGCGAAGGACCGACTTTTGCAGGCGGAGGACCACACGGGAAGTTTCTTCAACAAGTCTTTCTTTTCTCTGTTTTCAGATAAGCAATTTTCATTAAGCTTGGATTAGAAGCTTAATAAGCTTTAGAAAAAGCTTTTAAAAAGCTTAAAACCCCCCCCCCCCCAATTTTTCCGTCGACAGCGGCAGTATGTACTGCATGTCGCCGAAACAGTCAATGGCATCCTCTTGTCCCCATTAAATCACGAAGTTTCTAAAAGCTTATAATTCTAAAGCTTTAGAATTCAAAGCTTTCTAAAGCTTCAAGTTTCAATTCCAACTATTTACCATAGCGGCAATTCCTACCTGGCTAAACATGAACCTGTCTTCAACTCTTTGGAAGCCCCTGTTCACACCTGTGAACTAACATAACCAGATTCCAGTGAACAGTTTGCAACACGCAATATACACGCAAGATTATTTTCAGGAAGACGACTGTGATATCAAATTCCGCATCCACAAAGGAGAAATACTACAAAAATCCATTTGTTTAAAAAAAAGAAATGAGCCTTGTAAACGCGACTTTGAGCTACGCTCATTCCACTAACGAGATTTTGAGTGTGTGAGGTCTTTTGGAATTTTGCAGGATGTTCAATCAAACCATGGAAGATTTTATGGCTGAAGGTGACCTACCCGAACCAACAATGGAGCAAAAATTGGATTTGATTATTTTAAGAGGAACGAAGAGCACGTCAAACCTTGCAAGCTCAATTGGCCAATCTGCAACGATCTACCACCAACCAAGATGGACTGCAATCTGAAGATCTTATACGACGTACGATCGATGCAACACTTGAAGCGCAATCTATTCGGAAAGAAACAAAGATAAGCAAAAGAAATTTCAATTTTCATACTTTCAATGGGTCACGCAATGGAAAGAGTGTACTTACTTTTATCAGTCAATTTGATGATTATTTCCATGAAGAATAGTATGCTGAGAAAGAAAAAATTAAGTGTGTCACTAATCATCTAGTTGATCGAGCATCCCTATGGTGGACTGTTGTCCGCAAAAGCATTGATTGTCATACTACTTGGGAGACTTTCCAAAAGAAATTTTTGCAGAATTTCCTTCCACCCCAATTCCACGAAAAAGCAATCAAACAATGGGATCTTCTACAACAAAGGGATCGTGAACCTATTTCACAATATATCGAACGTTTTTGGAATGCTTTATTGCAACTACGAATGCTTGAAGATGTACATGAGGCAACCCATAAATGCAAGTTTATGTCTGGCTTACTTTGACATTTTTATGCGGAGGTCAGCATGTTCAAGCCAACGATTCTCGAAGATGCAATTTCCTTGGCCCTTGACACTAAAGACAAAATTCGAGGACGAGAGAAGCGACCACAACAATTTCAAACTAATGGTAACTTTGGTTCAAAACAATTCAAATTTTTGAAGATTCAATCAAAGTCATTTCCTTCCATCTTCATTCCATAAATCTTGGACATGACCACCTATTTTGCTGTCAAACACAAATCCAAACCCTAAGCCATCTCTCCAGTCAAATCCCAACATTCCTAAACTTCCTGCTATTACCAATAATGTATCCAAAACCAAACCCATAGTCTATTACAAATGTCATCAACCTAGACATCTAGCGGCCAATTGTCAATTCAAAAAGCCAACTGTTCATATCAATTATTTGGGAGTGACAGAAGATGAAGAACATGAAGAGATATCAGATTTCACGGAAGACAATTACGACATTGGTACTACTTCAGATACTTTACCAAGTATGCCAAATCCCCATTCTTTATTAACGATGAAATGTCTTGTGCATGGTAAAGAAAAGACTGTTTTACATAATGATGGGAGCACACGCGACTTTATTTCTACAAAATTGGTCAAAGAATTGAATTTACATATTATTTCTACACATTATCGCATCAAGGCTGCATTCTTAGGCACTAGATACAATGGAACACAAGAGGTGCATAATTTAGAAATTTAAATTGGTGATTATATTGAACGAAGAAATTTCTTAGTTGTGACTTTGCAGTCTAGTGACATTATCTTAGGAATGCCTTATCGATATCAGTACAATCCTGCTATAGATTATTCCATTCATTCAATGAAAATTCATTCTAAAGGGAAACAAATCACATTGCATGGTATGCATACTTTCAATAATTTTCCATTGCTTAGTCATACTCAGGCTAAACATGCATTACGGAAAAGTAGCAAATCCTATTTAATATGGGTGAATGAAATCGAAGCTAAAGAAAATCAGATGCATCCTAGGCACGCACAATTTCTTTCCGAATTTCAAGATTGTTTTGCTGTTGATTTACCACCTGGATTACCACCTGTACGTCCTGAAGATCACAAGATAGACCTAATTCCTAGATCACAACCACCATGTAAAGCACCATATAGACATAACCAAATTGAACAGAAGGAAATTCAATTCAAGCCCAAATTCAGTAAGAATGAGAATGAGCATTATGAACATTTATATTTGGTTTTTAAATTATTAAAAGAGAATGAATTATATGCCAATCTAGAAAAGAGTGAATTTTTTCAAACAAAAATTGATTATCTAGGATATATTATTTTATTTGAAGGTATTAAAGTTGACCCTAAAAAGATAGAAGCAATTTTGAATTGGCCGATATCCAAAAATGTGCATGAATTACGTTCTTTCTTAGGTCTTGCTAGCTTTTGCAGAAAATTTGTGAGAAAATTTTCATTGCTTGCATTACCTTTGACAAAACTATTAAAGAAAGGCATTGTGTATCATTGGTCTGACAATCAACAAAAGTCCTTTGATTTACTGAAACATATTTTAACTCATGCTCCTGTATTGCAATTACCTAACTTCAATAGATCATTTTTCTTAGTAGTCACTGATGCTAGTGGATCTGGAATAGAAGCAGTCGTTATGCAAGATTCTCATCCCATAGCCTACTCTAGCTGCAAACGTAAACCCTCTGAACTTAAGTATTCTACGTATGATAAGGAATTGCTAGTTGTAGTACAAGCTTTACGTCAATGGAAACATTATTTAATGGGATCTGAATTCATGATCAAAACTGACCAACAAAGCATTAGACATCTTCTTAGTCAACCACAAATATCTGACTGACACATTAAATGGGTTGCTTTTATTCAAAGTTTTCATCCACTCATACAATATCAACCTGGAAAAGAGTTTAAGTAGAAGACCGACTATTCATAATATTTCTGTGATATCTTTTGACTCTCTTCTCCCTATGAAAGACACTTATGATCAAGACCCTACTTTTCAAGCTGATTGGAATAAACTAGTTGCAAATAATTGGATTCCTATTGATTCATTGTCTTACACTGATGGATTTATGTTTTATGAAAAAAGATTATGTGTGACTGTTCCATTTCGATCATTTGTTATGCATGAAATTCATTGTCCCCCATACCAAGGTCATAGAGGAATTATTTCTACTTTGCGTACACTGATTGAAGATTTTTATTGGCCACACATGGAAACTGATGTATCTAACTTTGTATCTAAATGCTTAATTTGTCAAAGAGTTAAAAGACACCATGGTAAAAAATATGGTTTATTAATGCCTTTACCAATTCCAAAACGACCATGGAAACAGATTTCAATGGATTTTATCACTGGTTTACCTAATACTAAAACTAATCGTGACATGATTTGGACTATTGTTGATAGGTTTAGCAAACAAGCATATTTCATTCCATGCAAGAAAACATTAACTACATCTCAAGCTGCTCAATTGTTCTTGAAAATTGTTTTCACTAGCCATGGTTTGCCAAAAGTTATTATTTCTGATCGTGATTCTAGATTCTGCAATAATTTTTGGATTACTTTGTTTGCTAACTTAGGAACAAAGATTGATTTTTCATCTACATTTCATCCTAAAACAAATGGCCAAACAAAAGCTACTAACAGTACCATTTTAGATCTTTTGCATGCATACACAATTTCAAAACCACAAACATGGGATAGCATTTACATTTACTTCAGTTTGCATACAATAACACACCACATACAACTACACAGAAAGCACCATTTGAAATTATTTATGGATATAGATTGCCTACACCTATTACATCATTGTCAAACAAAGTTCAAGCTGCTGATGATATTGCTAACATGCATGCTACTATTTTTGATAAAGTTAAAGATATGATTGGCAAAGCCTAGCAATCATACACAAAACAAGCCAACAAGAAAAGAAAAGCTATGAGTTTCAAAGTTGATGATTATGTTTGGTTACGAATTGAAAAGCGAAGATTACAAAGTGTTAACAAACACCTTGTTGTAAAATTAGCCCCTAGATTTTATGGACCTTTCAAGATCATTCACAAAATCAATGACAATACATTTAAACTAGAATTACCACAACACTAAAAAATACACCACTTTTCATATTAGTTTATTACAACCTTTTAGAGGACAATTACCTATACGCCCTGTATATGAAAACCCTCCTTTGCTAGAAGAAGAAACTGAAATCCTTGAACCTGAAACTATTCTAGATACTGACTTTATGACCACTAGAACTGGCCATATAAGATATTCTAGATATTTGGTTAAGTTTAAAAATCATCCTGTTGAAGAGGCCCAATGGATGCATGCTCGAGACTTAAGTGCTTATCCCACACTGCTGGCTCCACATTGAGCTAATAGCAATTGAGGACAATTGCTATTCCACCCCGGGGGTATGATGCCAGGAGACATATTCCACGGTGGATTCCGTGAGGTTTTGCAGTGGATTCCGTAAAATTTTATTTATTGCCGGGGCTCATACACAAGGTGGATTCTTTGTGTGAAAAGTAGATGGGGAGGCCTATCCTTTTCGGGTGTCTTGTTAATTAAATGTGCAAGTGGGTGATTCCATAACAGGTAATTCTGCAAAAATACATATTTAAATTAATAGACGTTTATGAGTTTAGAGTGCGCACTCGTAATAAATTAAGGTTAGGATTGAGTTCTAACTAATTTATTTATTTTGTAGCTGAAGACTGCTAGGTATTCACTTTTGTCAGTTTAATTTTATTATTTTCTAACAATTGTGAATGCTTCAATTGATGTGTAAAGCAGGCAACGGTGGCGTTGGGAAGCATTGAAGGATAGTGTGTATTCAAATTATTATCATTTTTTATGGGCACGCATCTTAGACATGGCGCCAATATTTTTATGCACTTATTTATTGAAGAGCTTGACATTTATTTATTATTTTTGTATGAGCATGGATGTACGATTTAAATATTTATATTGGACATTGTATTTGGGTACCACCCGACTCCTTGGGCGTCCAATAGCTTTAATTATTTAGTGGGACAAAAGCGAACACAAAAGCTAAAGCGTGCTAATTGTAAATTGGACTATTTTTTTAGCTTGGAGATGAATAATATATCAAATACATGCTTTGTGGAGTGCTCACACAAGGCATGGGGGAAAATTGTATCCAATTAGTCTCTTGCTTCATGTCGTGCAAGCTTTCTTCCTTGTTCTTTGTGCAAAAGTAGAGTTATTTTGTTCTTGGGGACCTTCCGGTGCTCGCTACGCGTGCATACAACGTCCGATCTATGCACCACAATATGGGGAAGAGACTCTAGGATTTATTTCTTGAAGTCACTACACAAGAAATCATTGGGCTAGGGTTACCACCACTGAAATGGTAGTGAAAATAGGGGAACGTGAAACTCCTTGTGTTGCTTTACTTGACCATGGGTCTAAGATAAATGTCATTGAGTGTGGATTGTATGAAAATGGTGCATGGCCTATAGACACTAATCATGGTTGGCATATGAGGGCTGCAAATAATTCTTCGAGAGAGCTCTATGATGCATGTCCTAATGTAAAAGTGACAATTGGTGATGTACAAGAAGAGCAACACTTCTTTGTGCAAGATAATTCCTCATATGCAATGATTTTGAGACAGCCCTATATTATAGGAGTGTGTATGGAAACAAATGTGCTTGATGATGGTTCTGCTTATGCAAGAGTCAGAAGTAAGGATGGGAGGAAAGCAATCCAATTTCTTACTATTTGTGTTAATCATCCTAGAAATCAAGATACGCTTTGAGAGTCTCCTTTGGCTCCAAATGCAAGGGAATTCAAAGACCTGGATTTTCATTAAGCATTGCTATAATACGGGGCTACAATAGTGCTATTCAAAAGATGTACTCGCCCCTTGATGGAATGAAGCATGTATTTACTATTGGTTATTCTCAGTTTACAGTAAACAGTTCATGTTAGTTTAAGCCTATGGAAGCTATGTGCAAGGCTGAACGCATATCTATGAAACGAGCTACTAAGGAACTGAGAGCATTGGGATTGTTAAGCTGAAAATGAAAGTATTTCAAGCATCTTTTATGGGCTGAATATTAATGACACAATGGCTGAAATTTCAGCAACTATACATGCAGAAAATGAGGTTGAAAACATAGTGTTATCAGTATGTTCTTTGGATATGTATGATGTTATAGCATTGTTTGCTCAGCAGGAAGCAGGAAGGATTACAATCTAAAGCACTTCTGGAGACAAAGTATAAGACAGTTGACTAAAAGGTGAAACCAATTACTTTGCCACGAGTACTATTATTTAGCAAGATCTTCATTTGGAAAATTTTAGGTGCTTCTTGAAGCTTTTTGGGTCATCACTTGGATTTTTTTGGTTATTTTATGGAGCATTTTGTTTGATTATGTTATCGCTTTGAGTTTAATTATTTTGTAATTACAAACTAATTAGATCAATTATGTTAGGATGTGGAATTGCAAACTAATCGTAAACTCTTGAATGCTTTGATCTCCAACAAAAAATAGGTATGCAACTACTTCTAAAGCATAAAATTTTAGCATCATTTTATAAGTTTATGAAGTAATCCCAATTTAAGGGAGATCCAAAATCCATAGAGTCATACATCATTCCCAAGCATCATCAAGCCCTGTGGCATGCACTACCAATACAAGGTATCATATTAAAAATATGCAACTACAAATCATGTGAAATCATCATCATCACTAGGGTGCAGTCCGCATGCCACATCATCATCACTAGGGTGAACAGATGGCGGTCTGCATGCCACATCAACCAAGCATTGGTTGTAGAGGCTAAAATCACCCTCAAGGCACATGCAAAAACAATGCATCTCTATGCATGCTCTACCAAGGCCGCCACAACTTGAAAAAATATCCAACACATAGTCGAGATCCTTTGTGAATGTAGCAAGGAGCCACCTACAAAAGAAACCATTTTAACATCCATAACAAAAGCATGATGTATCTCAATGCAAAGTATAAACCATTCTAAGAGCGTATAATGCACCTATAAAAAGCTAGTGATCTTTCTGCACCCCCTCGAAGCTCTACACCATCCACATAAGTGTGCTCAAATAATGTGCCTTGGAGGTCTGTCTCGAAGAGGAAGCTATGAAAGGCGAGAAACCTGTATGGGCTAACCCTCTCGCCAACCTCTCTATCATATGAAGGGACACACATCCCTCGATAAAATAAGCCAATAGTAAGGTCCATGACCTAGCAATACACAATCATCTTGTTACCTATTTAAATTATAATTTTAAAAAGTTACAGGTTTGTCTTCAACACACTTACTTCCTCTCGAGTATCAGGGTGTCTATATCCAACCTCACACACGAGAGTCCATGTGCGATGGAGCTTCAATCCAATGGCACGAGCTCCTCTAAGAACTTTTCCAAAGTGTTGTGCAAGTCCCAAAGTCACCAAGAACCCCTCATCTGCCAAGAATCTATGGGCTAGATCCATGACACCTTTGACAAGTGCACTAGAAAATGTATTCCATTCGGGAATCCCTTTCAAATGCAAAGATATATAAGACCATGCAATATCACATGAGTTTATAAACTAAACTAATGCAAGCACATATACCTTCTACCTCAAGGCCAACAACAAGCAAAGATGTAGGAAAATTTGCAAACAACAACTTAGCAACCTCATATGATGGGACACCATCACGCTGGTAAGAGTTGATGGTATTTTCCTCCATGAAACACTGAATGCTAAAATTGAAAACATAATAACAAAGCATAAGCAACCACTACAATAGATATGTATATAGAGGATGGTAAAAAATATACCCATCCAATGCAAAATCGTCGATCGATGTCACGTCTACCAACAGAGCATCTACGATAGTTTGGTATTGAAATCCTATCATCAAAATAAAGTTTACTTACAAATGTTGATATTGGTTAAATGTTAAGCATAGAATGTAAAGCTAAAAGCCTACATGCCTGTCTTGCGTATAACGGGACGTCTACAAGACTCTTGTATAGGCTCTGATGACTGAGTCATGAATGACATACCCCGAGAAGGTGTAGTATGTCGCAAAGATCCCTCAAAGTGACCCTTACTTTTTGCCATTTCTTTCCAAATGCTATGCATGTCAAAACTGTCTTTTTTACCTAAATTTGTAAAGAAAAATAGAAAAGAAAGCAAATTATTTAGTGTTTAATGTTTAAATTTTATATTATCTTTATAAAAAATAGAAAAAATATACTTTTAACATGACTCCAATGATCTAAAAAATGATACTTGATTCACCTTCTATTTCTTCATCCCAATGAAATAACTTTGTCTTTGTGTTCAGACCTTTGCTTCATTGTACCAACCTCATTTGATTCACTTATATTACCTAGGCAATGTACAACCAATAAAATAATACTTTAATAAATTGACTCATCAAATGAAAACCCTAAACTCTATTATTTATGCAAATTGGCTTACCCTTGCCATGCTCCATCGTATCATCTATCGTGGGGATATCCTTTCGTTTTCTTATGGAGTTTTTCTTCACTATAGTATCAACAATTGCATCACTAATGGTACCTAAGTAGTGTGAAGTCAACAAAATACAATATTATATTCATGCAAATTAGAAACAAGGCTACTTGGATCAAACTAAAACTTTGCACTCCATCCAATATACCCTTTGCCATGCTACCACCACAAGTCGCCTTTATCCCCACAACATGAGGAGGGACCATGTCTATTCTATTGGACATTTCTAATTTGCAAAAACAACAAAGTTAAGAAAACACACAAGTCTAAAAAGTTATGATAACTTTCATGTTTAAAAAATACATTTTAAAAAGTACCATTTCTTTCATCCTCTTCTTTGTGCATAGAAATTACTCTATTTTGTTCCAGGAACCCTGCATATAAGGAAAATATTAGTAAAACAAATAGCTAAGAGCAAGAGTTACCACATGTTTACTATGTTTGGCTCTCAAAGTACTTACTCTCTCTTAATTCAATCTCTTGTCATGGAATGTCATCCAATGGATAGTCGATCCACCATGGACAAACACGCATTTCCCATTCCGATAGACCCCTCTCAACCAGTGATTTTGAGAACATACAATTTTCACATCCCAAGTCCATCCACTCCTCCACTAGAGGAGGGAGGCTTTCTAGCACCCCACTTTCCTGTAAACTACACAACCATCTTTTCCAAAAACATAGAACAAACAACAAAAGCACTCTTAAGTTAGAATACATTTGTACATATGCTATTTAGAAAATATGATTTCTTTATGTTAGAAATACATGTACACCACCCTCTTGCTCGATTGTGTGAGCTCTGGAATCTTCTTAGAGTCTCCAACATTCTTCATCTCACCAAAAATATTTGCAAATGCTTTTAAAATATGTAAATGTCTTTGGCCTTTAAAAAAAACATCAAAGCCTCCTGGAATCTCTGTGCCATCAACTTGTAAGCTCCTAATCAATAAGGAACATTATCCAATCATATGAAACCAATACACCTCTTGCTTCATGTAGCTGCGAAATCTCCTTACATCCGCAAAGTATGACATAGTGGAGTCATTTGCCTTTGTGACTGTCATGAGAAGTAAAATCTCCCTTTTCCTAATATATTATTTATTGAACAAAAAATAACTTCAATATTGTTGAACCAAATTAAGTTCAATTCCAAAAAATAAGAGAACATTAGTCCATGAGGAAAACATACCTCTCCATAGCAATATTAGCACTACAAATAGCATACAATTTGTCCTTCGTAATAGCCATCATGTTCTTTTCATCCCAATTCAATGCAAACAAAACATAAAAGAAATCCTCTCCATGTGCAGGATTAGCTATTCCAAGGTACTTGTATCATTTGTCCCTTAAATTTATATTGCTCTTTGTTTATGAATTGTTTTCTTTTTGCCTCATAATTTGCCTCTAGCAATGCAAGCTCCTTGAGGCGGGCCTCCTCTTTGAGTATGGCAGAGTTGTAGTCATCCTAAACAAAAAACCAATATATTATTCTTAGTTATGGTTAAATTCAAGATACCACAATTTGTTATATTGAAAACTAAAATACGATACCAAATTTTTTACCTTCCACACCAAAAGTGATATTAGCAAACATGGGTTCTTGTACCATGGATCATTGCCATGGTTACTTTTGCCTTCAATTTCATACTCTATTTCAGCCCATTGTCTTTGAGAAGGGCTCATCCTTTCCAAAATGCTTTGTTTATCGGCGATGCCAAACTTTTGGAACATGAAAATTTCATGGCCTAGGTTGGGTTTTACATGTGCTCTTGTTACACTACAACATTGAAAATTGTCTTTAAATTTTAAGATTCACACATAAATTAAACCTATTCACATTCACATAACTAATAAATGAAACCTATTGACATTCACACGTAAATGAAACCTATTGGTATAAATAAAATCTCTTGAAATTCACACATAAATTATTTTTATATTTTGAGACTTACACATAAATACAAACTATTGGCATTCACACATAATTGATAATCTATTAACCCATTCGAAAAAGTTAATAGTGATAAGTATACTTACGCATTTGATGTATCCAATGCTAACAATAGTTCTCCTTCTTTCTTCTTCTCCACTTGAATGAATTGACATAGAACTCTAACATGTCGTGAAATATCTTCACTATAAACTACATACATCAAAGAATAAAATAAATAATTAGTCAAAGAATGAAGTGTCATCACAATAAACAAGAGAAAACAAGAAAATGCATAGTTACATTCCTTTATCCTCTTCATCCATGTCTTCAATCTATGATTACCATCCCATACCAAAAACTTGTGCCCTCTTAAATCAGCCCACTCATTAGCCAATTCATCTTCAAACCTTTGGTTAACTTCTCTCCAAAGGGGGCCCCACTCTTCCAAATTTTGGGGAGATACATCCATTAGCTCAACAGTGGGCCTTCTCAAAGAAACCAAAAATTTGCCCATTGTTTCCATATATGAAGCATTATCGAAAGATGAAATCAACCATGTAGCAAAAGTAGATGCAAGCCTTATAGTCTCATAGGGCACAAGTCTACACAAAGGGATAGGAGGAGGAGAAGTAGACCTCCTTACAAAAAATGAGGTCAACACATCTAACATAAGCCCAAACTTGATATTCCCTCCAATGTGTCTATCATGCTCACTCACCTCATTCTTTTCTTCATTAGCAACATCCTCATTCACCTCTTCATTTTCCTCATGTACAATTTGCAAATCGAAAGAACTCCCTTGTGTTGTTTCACCACACTCTGTAGTGGTAGTGTGGGTGCTCATAGGATGAGCATGAATATCATTGCTTGCTTCATCCATGCTATCCTCAAGCGCTTCATCATCAATGAAATGACATTTTTTCCTTGGTTTTACACCCTTGTTTTTTGGAGATTCAGAGAATGCATGGGAGGATGCTTCTTGACTGATACTTACTAGTCTATTGCATAGACCAGATCTTAACCTTGTAAGATTGGACGAGGATCTAAAAGTGGAATATTGATCATGCTTTTTTGATTCATTGAGGGGGCCATCTATTTATAGGTTAGGGATCTCTTTATAAACTATGCTTATTTAGTATGCAAAGCAATTTCATTTATCCTGATTTTGATACTCCAACTTCATTTTTGTTTGAGCCAATTTTTTTTCAAGGTAATCTAGATCTTGCTCCTCTGCTCCTATTATGAAAAGTATGCAAGTTTATTGTTTGTCTTTTGCTATGAAGAATACATCCATAAAGCTTGGTATTCACTGAGGGGGCTACCTATCTGTAGGTGATGGATCTCATTATAAATTATGCTTATTTTGTGTATAAAGTTTTTTTTTTCTTTGTTTTGATGCTCCAAGTTCATTTCATTAGTTGTGACCATTTTTTTCTCAAGGTAATCTCGATTTTGTTCCATAAAGCTTGTTGATGACTTTGTTTTAATTCCCCTTAGAGGGTTGTCTATATTCCTTTTAGATATGTTAGAGTTAAAGCTCCCTACAACCATTGCATATATGAGAAGCTTTGGAGTGATTAGTGAAGAAGATGAGGAAGATATTGACCTTTGTTGCTGCCAAGCCCACATATCAATACTATATAATAGTTATATATAAGTGGCTTTCATAATTTACCTAAATAGTTGCAAGAGAAATAATTATGTTTTTCTAAATTGGGTTCTTTTTGTGTTTTGCTTAGATTGACTCATTATTTTAGAGATTAGTTTGATTGATAAGGGTACTTTTTGAGATGTGTGATAGCATTCCAATTTTGTTCATTTTCCTCTCTTCGGTATATTTTGAGAGTTTGAAAAACATGGTCCCTTAAATAGCTTGTTTAATACAAATTTTCAATATGGATAACAAAATTATCCCTCATAAAGTTGCAAATTTTGTGAAAAAACTCCAAGTTTTGGCAAATATATTGAAAAACTCCAAGTTTTGGAAAATTTTGTGAAAAAACTCCAAATTGAGAGCTTGCTTTTTTAAATCCCCCCTTTGGCACTTCCACCAGAGAGTGAGGGTTTGTATGAAAAAGTGTCAAGGCAGCCAAGCTTATAAGATCCTAAAGATGTAGGTCATCAACTTACATCTGAAACATTATAGGAATTGAAAGTTGGTGCAGAAGGGTTTCTTTTGCCTACTGAGAGAGACTATTTTATGTGGATGTTGGCTAGGCATGGAAAGGCATTTGCATTTTAGCCAAGTGAAATAGGTTGTGTGGATCCAAATGTTGTCTCTCCTATGGTAATATTTACTGTGCCACATGTGCCATGGAACTTGAGGCCTATTCCAGTGCCTAAAGATTACTTGCTAAAGCTGATGGATTTGCTAAATGAAAAGATTCCATGAAGATCTTGGAGCATTCTTCAGTCCCGTACTCAAATCATTAGTTTACTGTGCCAAAAAAGAATGGGACTTTGAGATTTATTCAAGACATGCAACCAGTCAATAAAGTGACCATAAGAAATGTGGGTGCAGATCCTGTGGTTGATGAATTTGCAGAGGCTTTCGTAGGCAGAGCGATCTATTCTTTGGGTGATCTTTACTCGGGGTATGATCAGTTTTAGCTTGCAATTGAAAGCAGGGATATCACAACCATGAAGACTCCCTTGGGGTTAGTACGGATGTGTACTCTCCCACAGGGTGCAACAAACTCAGTGGCACACATGACAAATGCTATGAATAGGGTACTCATGGATTTTATACCACAATTGACAATGCCCTTCTTGGATGATGTTCAAATCAAAGGGTGTGTATTGGATAAAAAGAATGAAGAGATGGATGCTCATGGATGCAAACAGTTTGTTGCAGACCATATTGTGGATTGTGAGAGGATTTTGACGCATCTACAGGAGGTGCATTTAGCTCTTTCTGGACAAAAGTCTATCTTTGGAGTTGAAGAGGTTTTGATTGTTGGGCATATGTGTGGGCCCTATGGGCGAAGACCATCACCAACAAAAATAGATGGGATTGATAGAATGCAAGATGTATGTACGAATGTATCAAAGGTGCGGAGATTCTTGGGTGCATGTGTGTTCTATTTGATATGGATTCCTCACTTTGCACATGTAGCCGATTCTCTATATCAACTTCTGAGGAAATGTCAGAAATTTCATTGGGAAAGGAAGAATCAGAAATCAATGAAGAAATTGAAGCATCTCTTAAAATCTTCTCCTACATTGAGAAAGAATGACTATTCACATGGAAAGCCTTCATTATTACTGTTGATACAAGCCTAATCAGGATTGGATGGGCAATTGGGCAAGATGATGAGGAAGGGCAAAGATATGCAATTCACTTTGGTGTTAAAGTATTAATTGAGCGACAGAGAAGATATCCATAGTTAAAAAGAGAATTATGGGAAATTGTGACAGCCCTTAAATGTGATAAGGAGTATTTATGGGTACTCATGTAGTCATTGAGACCGATTGTTTGCCGGTATTGGGTATGATTACTAGTTGTGCTACCTCGAACATTACTATGATTTGGTGGATTGCATACATCAAATCTTTGAACCTTGAATTTCAACATATTACAGGAAGAGATAACCCAGTGGAGGCAGACATGTTATCTCGGGCACGCTATGAGAATGAAGATGAGATGATGGATGAGGAGGAAGAAAATGACTTTCTTGCAACTGAAAATGATGTTGCAAGAGTGAATTTAGTAATGCAAGGTGTTGCTACAGCATTAATAGAAGCTTGGATAACAAAGAGAAGACACTTTAGATGTTTTGCATCTTGTGTAGAAGTGTTTTTGGAAGACAAATATGCAAGAGAGTGGCTGAGAATTGGTCAATACCTTAGTACATTAACAAAGAGAGATGAATAGTTAGATGAGGAGTTTAAGCAAATCAAGAGGAAAGCATATGGATTTTTCTTAAAAGATGGATACTTATGGAAACATACTAAAAAGAAACAGGGTATGCCATTGCAAGTTTTGGGTAAGAGAGCTTCACAAGTAAATGTTATGCAAGAATTTCATGAAAGCTTGTGGGCTAGTCATAGAGGTATTTGGGGTACTTTTGCAAAGATCAAAGAAAGATATTGGTGGCAAGGTATGTATAAGGGTGTTTCTCACTTTGTGGAAACATGTACGACATGTCAAATGTATTCATCCGTGAGACATTGGGATGGATTGCAGCCCACATATCCATTGTCTCTTCATTTTAAGTGGATGATGGATTCGGTCATAATGCCTACAGGTCATTGGAAAATGAGGTATCTTGTACTTGCTCATTAAGACTTGACTAATCAAGTGGAAGGGAGAGCTCTACGTACTAAGACAACAAATTATGTGTGTACTTTTCTCTTAGAAGAGATCTTTTGTCGGTATGGCTGTGTGGGCAAAATTATAGCAGATAGGGGTGAGTTGGATGCAGATGAAGCTCATGATTTCTTTGCACAATTGGGGATAAAGCTTGCTTTAACTTCGGCCTATAACCCTGAAGGAAATGGAAAAAGTGAAAGAGGTCATCCACCTATTGTGAAGGCATTGGCAAAAGCATGTGGAGAGAAGGTAAAAGAGTGGCCATGATTGCTCCCTTATGCTTTGTGGGTTGACAGAACAACTCATAGTGTTGTTACAAGATATATGCCTACAGAATTGATGTATGGTCAAAAACCTATCATGCCAATAGAAGAGATGAAAGTCACATGGAGTGTGCTACCTTGGGAGGAGGAGTTGAGTCGAGAGGAGTTATTGGCCTTACACATTAAACAGTTAGAAAGAAAGTCAAAAGACATAGAGGTAGCAATTGCAAAGTTAAGGGCAGCAAGGATACATAACAAGAAATGGTTTGACAAAAGACATAGATTGAGATCAAGAACCATACAAGATGGGGATTGGGTATTGGTTTATGATAGTAGTTTAGATAACCAGCATAGTGCCATGCGTAAAGTTTCTAAAAGATGGTTTGGACCCTATGTGGTAAGACAGATATTTGACAATGCTACTTATGCATTAAATGAGCTGGATGGAATAGCCATAAAACTTCCGGTAGCAGGGAAAAGAATCAAATTATTCAAGAAGCGGGAATCTCCTGCCTATGAGTTGCCAAAATTGGAAGAAAATGGTGGCCATGATACAGGGGATAGCCATAAAGATATGGAAGATGAAGAAGCCAAGGATACAAAGGATGAGGAGGACTCAGAATTCGGTGACACCTAGGATTTTGGCACATGCCGGAGGATGTGCAAGTTTAGAGGGGGTGGATGTCGTGATGCTAGGCGGACACAGTGTGAAAAAGCATACCGAAGGATGTGCAAGTTCGGAGGGGGTGGATGTCGTGATGCTAGGCAAACACAATGTGAAAAAGCATGGAATGCATCATCATCTGACTTTCTTATTTATCAAGAGAGTCAATGTGATCTAAGTCATTAGTACTAGTGTGAGTTGCATGGATTATGTAAAAATACTAGATTTTTGGATAATTTTAGCTTATTTTTTATATTATTTATTGTAAAAATCCAAAAAAGTTAGAAAAGTATCTAGATTAGGAAGGCATGCAAAAAGCAAGTTGCTTTTTCAGCCAATTATGGGATTTTCATAAGAAGGACAGATTGACGAAATCGCATGCGTCGCAATCGTTGTTCACAACTTGAAAACTGCAATTTGAATTGGAAGAGGAAGAAGAAGTGATCTGGGAGATCCATGAGCAGGTGGCCTGGAATTTTACCCCACTTTCGAAGCCAACAAAGCCATTAGATTTGGGTTCCGAGTAGCAGAGGAGCTGTAATTTTGATGCACATTTTGTTCTACGAAGAAGCTCCAAGAGATCTAATGCTTGGAGATTGCTTCTAAGTAGTGCAAGGATTCCAGATTCTTCCAATACATATTGATTCAATTCATTGTGCTTTGTCTTTGTCATGTTTACCACTTGTGTATTCTCTTTCTTCTCTTCCATCTCCTATCTCTACTTCCTTCTACCTTTGATCCCCGTGGATTTGACCTTTTGACAAAAACCCCTCCGACACTGTTCATTCCAGGAGCTTTGCCTAGGCACAAGATGATAAGCGATTGGAAGCTCTTGATTTTGGCTTCGCTCTGATACTACCAGTGCGTAGAACAGATGCTGTACACATGTGTAGTGAATGCCAGAAGGTCCCCAAGAACAAAGAACTCTACAAAACCTTCATAAAAGGAAAAAGGAATTTGCATAACATGAGACCAAGAAGACAAATTGGGTGCAATCTCCCCCCATGCCTTGTGTGAGCACTTCACAAGGCATGTATTTATAGATTTATTTATCTTTTAGCTCAAAAATAGCCCACTTTACAAATAGCATGCTTTTGGCTTTTATGTTTGCTTTTGCCCAAATATAGAGTAAGGCATTTGGGCATCCAAAAGTCAAACTGTGCTCAAATACAAATATCAAATATTGAAATATTTAACAGAGCACCTACGTGCATCCAAGATAAAAAATGTTTTGTTAAGCACGCTTAAATAAATATTGGCACCACTCCTTTAGTGATAAGACGTGTGCCCATCAAAAATGGTAATTCTTCTAGGCATTTGGATTCATGTCATCACCCAGTGCTACCCAATGCCACTATTGCCTGCTCTACACATCAACTGAAGCATTCACAATTGTTAGAAAATAATTAAATAAAACCCAACAAAAGTGAATACCTAGCCGTCTTTAGCTACAAAATAATTAAATAGGTTGGAACTCTGTCCTAACCTTAATTTAATTCGAGTGTGCACTCTAAACTCGTAAACGTCCATTAATTTGATATGTATTTTGCGAAATCGCTCGCTATGGAATCACCCACATGCACATTCAATTAATTTGATGTCCAAAAAAGACAGGCATCCCCCTCAACTTCTAGCACAATGAATGGTGCGCAGATCGGACGCAGGTAGCTCACGTAGTGAATTGCCAAAGGTCCCCAAGAACAAAGCACTCTACTTTTTAGCACAAAAACCAATGTAAAAACAAGCACGACATGAGACAAGAGACAAATTGGGTTCAATCTCCCCCATGCCTTGTGTGAGCGCTTCACAAAGCCTGTATTTAATGTATATTTCCAATCTTTATGCTCAAAAATAGCCCAATTACAAAAATATGACAAGCTTTTAGCTTTTGAGTTTGCTTTCTACCAAAAATAGGAAAATAAAGCTAATGGACGGTGCCCAAAGAGTCTGGCACGCCCAATCTCAATGTCCAAATAAAAATAACATATCCAGGCGCATAAGCGCATACAAAATAATAATAAATAATCAATGTCTCTATAGACATAACAAAATATAGGCGTGGCGCCTATCAAAATATAGTCCAAAGGTCAAAAACCCGCTAGACTCCAATGCTTTCCTCCGCCACTGCTGCTATCTCTACACATCAACTGAAGCATTCACAATCGTTAGTAAAATAACACAATTAAACCGACAAAAGTGAATACCTAGCAGTCTTCAGCTACATAAATAAATCAACTGGTTAGAAATAAATCCTAACCTTAATTTATTACGAGTGCGCACTCTAAACTCATAAACGTTGATTAATTTAATATGCATTTTGCAGAATCACCCGCTATGGAATCACCCATGTACACACTAAATTAATGAAACGCCCGAAAAGAACAGGCGTCCCCATCAACTTTTCGCACAAAGAATCCTCTTTGCGTATGAGCCCCGGTCATCTAAGTTTACGGAATCCACCGTAAAACCTCACGGAATCCACCGTGGAATATGCCTCCTGGCATCATACCCCCGGGGTGGGATAGCAATTGACCTCAATTGCTATTAGCTCAATGTGGAGCTAACAGAGTGGGGAAAGCATTTAGGTCTCTAGCGTGCATCCATTGTGCTTCTTCTACAGGATGGTTCTTAAATTTCACGAGATATCTAGAGTACCTTCGGCCAGTTCTAGTGGTCATGTAATCAGTGTCTATGATGGCTTCTGGTTCAAGGATTTCAGTCTCTTCTTCTAGTAAAGGTGGGTTTTCATAGACAGGGTGGATAGGTAATTGTCCTCTAAATGGTCTCAATAAACTAATATGAAATGTATTATGAATTTTCCAATGGGATGGCAATTCTAACTTGAATGCATTGTCATTAATCTTATGAATGATTCTAAATGGTCCGTAGAATCTAGGGGCTAATTTGACAACTGGATGTCTATCTACACTTTGCAGTCTACGCTTTTCTATTCTAAGCCAAACATAATCATCAACTTTGAAATTCATGGCTTGTCTTTTCTTGTTGGCTTGTTTGGTATATGATTGTTGGCCTTTAGCAATCATATCCTTTACTTCATCAAAAATAGTGTTATGCATAACAGCAATATCATCGGCACTTTGTATTCTATTAGACAAAGATGCAACAGGTGTAGATAATCTATATCCATAAATAACTTCAAAAGGTGCTTTCTTTGTAGATGTGTGCGGTGTATTATTGTAAGCAAACTGTAATAAATGCAAATGAGTATCCCATGTCTGAGGTTTAGAGATAGTGTATGCACGTAAAAGATCTAGAATGGTGCTATTTGTGGCTTCTGTTTGTCCATTTGTTTCTGGATGAAATGCAGATGAAAAATCAATCTTTGTGCCTAGATTTGCAAACAGTGTGATCCAGAAATTATTACAAAATCTAGAATCTCTATCTGAAATAATCACTTTCGGCAATCCATGGTTAGTAAAAACAGTTTTCAAAAATAACTGTGCTGCTTGTGATGCTGTTAAAGTTTTCTTACATGCAATGAAATATGCTTGCTTACTAAATCTATCTACAATTGTCCAAATCATGTCATGGTTAGATTTAGTATTTGGTAAGCCAGTAATGAAATCCATAGATATATGTTCCCAAGGTTTAGATGGAATAGATAAAGGCATTAATAACCCATACTGTTTACTATTATGTCGTTTTATTCTTTGACAAATCAGACATTCAGAAACAAAATTAGACACATCTGCATCCATATGCGGCCAATAAAAATCTTCAGTTAACATGCGTAATGTAGAAATGATACCTCTATGACCTTGATATGGGGGACAATGAATTTCATTCAAAACAAAAGATCGGAATGGAATAGTAACACACAGTCTCTTTTCAAAGAACATGAATCCATCATTATATGACAATGAATCAACATGAATGAAATTATTTTGAACTAATTTTTGCCAATCAGAATGAAAAGTAATATCCTGGTGATATGTGTCTTTCATAGCAATCAAAGAATCAAAAGATATGATAGAAATGTTATGAATTGCAGGTCTTCTACTTAATGCATCGGCAACTACATTTTCTTTTCCAGGTTGGTATTGAATGATAGGATGGAAACTTTGAATGAATGAAGCCCATTTGATATGACGGTCAGAAATTTGGGGTTGGCTAAGTAGATGTCTAATGCTTTGCTGGTCAGTCTTTATCATGAATTCTGAACCCATTAAATAATGCTTCCATTGTTTCAATGCTTGGACAACTGCTAAGAGTTCCTTGTCATAAGTGGAATATTTAAGCTCAGAGGGTTTCAGCTTAGAACTAGAATATGCTATTGGATGGTTGTCTTGCATTAGCACGGCTCCTATTCCTGATCCGCTAGCATCAGTCACAACTAGAAAGAATGGTCTGTTAAAGTCAGGCAATTGTAGGACAGGGGCATTGGTCAATGCACGTTTGAGTAAATCAAAGGATTTCTGCTGGTTTTCAGTCCATTGATAAACAATGCCTTTCTTAAGAAGTTTGGTCAGTGGTAAAGCAAGTAATGAGAAATTACGTACAAACTTCCTATAGAAACTAGCAAGACCAAGAAATGAGCGTAATTCATGTACATTTTTAGGAATAGGCCAATGCAATATTGCGTCAATTTTCTTAGGATCAACTTTTATTCCTTCTTTTGATACAATATGACCTAGATATTCTATTTCTGTCTTAAAGAATTCACTCTTGTTAGGATTTGCAAACAATTGATTTTCTTTCAGTAATTGAAAAACTAATGATAAATGCTCATAATGCTCTTTTTCACTTTGACTGAACACTAAAATATCATCAAAGAAAACAATCACACAATACTGATATTTTAGAAAAATACGGTTCATCATTCTACTGAAAGTGGCAGGTGCATTAGTTAATCCGAATGGCATAACTAAGAATTCGTAATGGCCAAACTGTGTCCTGAATGCAGTCTTAAATATGTCGGATCTATCTAACCTCACCTGATGATATCCAGATTTAAGATCAATTTTACTAAATATAGAAGATCCTTGCAGTTTGTCCATAAGGTCGTCAACTCTAGGTATAGGATACCTATTCTTTACAGTGATCTTGTTTAATGCTCGGTAGTCAATACACATCCGATAAGTATTATTCTTTTTCTTGACTAGGAGCACAGGTGCACCGAATGGAGAACTGCTAGGTCGAATTAAACCTCTATTTAGTAATTCTTCTACTTGAGTCTGGATTTCTTTTTGCTCTATTTGATTGTGCCTATAAGGGGCTTTGCAAGGTGGTTGTGTGCCAGGTATTAGGTCAATCTTATGGTCTTCTGGACGTGATGGAGGTAAACCTGGTGGTAGGTCTTCTGCAAAACAGTCCTTAAAATATGCAAGAAATTCCTTGTGCCTAGGGTGCATATGAGTTTCTTTTGCGTGCAATTCATTCACCCAAATGAGATATGATTTAGTATTCTTACGTAGTGCACGTTTTGCTTGAGTATGCGAAAGCAGTGGAAACATATGAGATGCATGCATACCAAATAATGTAATAGATTTTCCTTGAAAATTTATATTCATTGTGTGTGTGGAATAATCTATATTGGGATTATGTTGGTGTCTCCATGGCATTCCTAGAATAATGTCGCTAGACTGTAATGGGACAACTAAGAAATTTTTTCTTTCAATATATGGACCAATTTGAATTTCTAAATTTTGAACTTCTTGTGTGCCATTGTACCTAGTGCCTAAAAATGCAGCTTTTATGCGATAATGCGTAGGTACTGTATGCAGTTTCAATTCCTTTACCAATTTTGCTGAAATAAAATCATGCGTACTACCGTCATCATGCAATATAATTCTTTCTTTTCCATGCACCATACATTTCATAGTCAACAATGAATGTAAAGTAGGCATACCTGGTAAAGTGTCGGAAGTAGTAGTAGGATCATCTTCTTCTTCAGTGAAATCCGGCATATCCTCATGCTCGTCTTCGTCCATAGCTCCAAGGTAGTTGATATGTGCTGATGGCTTCTTTGAATGACAATTTGCTGCGAGATGCCCTGGCTGGTGACACTTGTAGCATACGATGGGCTTGGCTTTGGTCACATTATTTGCAATGGCTGGGAGTCTGGGTATATTTGGATTTGCTTGTTGGATAGGCTTAGGATTTGGATTGACAGTGGATGGTAATGCAGGTGGTTTAGGCCAATTCTTGCGGAAAGATGGTGATGAAAAACGACCTGGATTAAACCTTCTGAAATTTGAATTGAATTGTTTAGATCCATAATTACCGTTTGCTTGGAATGGCTGTGGTCGTCGATCTCTTCCACGTAACTTATCTTCAGTGTCGTGAGCTAAGGAGATGGCGTCTTCAAGGGTAGCAGGCTTGAACATATTCACCTCAGTGTAGTAATGTCCAAGAAGTCCAGACATGTACTTCCGCTTATGTGTCGTCTCTGGTACGTCTTCAAGCATGCGTAACTGTAGGAGTGCATTCCAAAAACGCTCGGTATACTGTGGAATAGGCTCACGATCGCGCTGTTGAAGTAAATCCCATTGCTTGATAGCCTTCTCATGAAATTGCGGTGGTAGGAAATTTTGCATGAACTTCTTCTTGAAATCTTCCCATGTAGCAGGACATTCTATACTCTTGCGGACGACGGTCCACCAAAGTGATGCTCTATCTATCAGATGATTAGTAACACACTTGATTTTATCTTTCTCAGGATAAGTTTCCTCATGGAAATAGTCATCAAACTGGCTAATGAATGATAAAACAGTCTTTCCTTCTCTTATGCCATTGAAAGTGCGAAACTTGAAACTTCGTTTACTTATCTTGGATTCCTTGCGAATGGTTTGTGCTTCAAGAGTGGCGTCGATGGTACGGCGAATCAAATCTTCAGCTTGAGGTTCTTCTTTATCAGTGGACGCTCCTTGTAGCTTTGTCAATTGCGCTTGCAAGGCTTGCCTAGCTCTTCGCTCTTCTTCCAATTGCAACATGATAAGATCCAGCTTTTGTTCCATGGTAGGCTCGGGTAGATCGTCTTCAGCCATAGTATCATCCATATGTGGGGTAGTCATCCTGTAAAACTCAACAAACCTTTCTCACTCAAAATCAGTTAGCGGGATGAGCGTAGCTCAAATTTGGGGTTACAAGGCTATGTATTTTTGGGTATTTTCTTCTTCAATTTTCAGAAATTCTGAAATATTTCTGTCTCCGTTTGCTGAAAGTACTTCAACGAACTTGTAGATAGGTAAAACAGCTTGCTGCGAACAACTTTCCAGTTCTGAGTTTTTGCAAACGAACAAGTCTTCTAGGAGTTTCGAGCATTAGTCAGTTCTGATTTAGTTTGACTTGCAGAGTTGCAGACTTAACAGACTTGCAGGGTTGTTGACTTGCTGAACTTAGCCGATTTGCAGAACTTGCAGGACTTGATTCCAAGTGACTTACTGAACTTGTCTTCTGGAGTGCGTGACCGAGAGTTTGCAGACTTGTCTGCCCAGTAGAACTTGCAGAGTATAGAAGGACTTAAGCTTAATTAGTTAAGCTTAAAGCTTAATAAGCTTAAACTGGCCGCCGTTTTTTTTAATCGTGGGGGGGGGGCCGTTTTGTCTGCGCGGAAATTTCGGAGCCTCTCTTGTTGATCGATTTGAAGAGTTGAAGGTCAATAAGCTTCTTAAGCTTTGTATTAAGCTTTAAGATAATAACAAACTTGATTATGAATAAATCTTATCTCTGTTTGCCACGACTTGTTCATGGAGTTGAGGGAGTGGTCCTTCGCAATCTGATAGTGGAAATAGGGGTTCTTGATCGCCAGAAGTCTGCCTGTATCGACGGTTCGCGACGAGATTGACTGTAGAGGCCGTTTGTTCCTGGAGCTCCGCCTTCGCCCGAGATTGATAGCGATTGGAAGCCCTTGATCTCTGCTCCGCTCTGATACCACTGGTGCGCAGATCGGACGCAGGTAGCTCACGTAGTGAATTGCCAAAGGTCCCCAAGAACAAAGCACTCTACTTTTTAGCACAAAAACCAATGTAAAAACAAGCACGACATGAGACAAGAGACAAATTGGGTTCAATCTCCCCCATGCCTTGTGTGAGCGCTTCACAAAGCCTGTATTTAATGTATATTTCCAATCTTTATGCTCAAAAATAGCCCAATTACAAAAATATGACAAGCTTTTAGCTTTTGAGTTTGCTTTCTACCAAAAATAGGAAAATAAAGCTAATGGACGGTGCCCAAAGAGTCTGGCACGCCCAATCTCAATGTCCAAATAAAAATAACATATCCAGGCGCATAAGCGCATACAAAATAATAATAAATAATCAATGTCTCTATAGACATAACAAAATATAGGCGTGGCGCCTATCAAAATATAGTCCAAAGGTCAAAAACCCGCTAGACTCCAATGCTTTCCTCCGCCACTGCTGCTATCTCTACACATCAACTGAAGCATTCACAATCGTTAGTAAAATAACACAATTAAACCGACAAAAGTGAATACCTAGCAGTCTTCAGCTACATAAATAAATCAACTGGTTAGAAATAAATCCTAACCTTAATTTATTACGAGTGCGCACTCTAAACTCATAAACGTTGATTAATTTAATATGCATTTTGCAGAATCACCCGCTATGGAATCACCCATGTACACACTAAATTAATGAAACGCCCGAAAAGGACAGGCGTCCCCATCAACTTTTCGCACAAAGAATCCTCTTTGCGTATGAGCCCCGGTCATCTAAGTTTACGGAATCCACCGTAAAACCTCACGGAATCCACCGTGGAATATGCCTCCTGGCATCAATGAATCTACCTTGTGTACAAGCCTCGATAAATAAATATAATCACAGAATCCACAGTGGAATATGCCTCATGGCATCAGCATCGATGATAGACTAGTGGATAGTTCATTCGTATATGTATTGATCACATTTCAAGCAATATATTCCTAATAAGTCTAACATTGTTACTTGCATAGGATACTCGACAATCAAAAGGCAATGCTTATTAATGTTCCTCCAATATCATGTGTGGCATACTAGCTGAGTTAGGGGAGATGATGTTTCAGAGTCACTCAGATGTCTTTTATTGAGCAATGCCTTTCGGACCCCTTAGGATTTAGGTAATTAGTTGATCAAACAACTTCCAAGTCTATAATATTGTAGCAGAATATCATAGCCTCAACCCATTAGAATTGACTTGAGGAATATAGAACCTAATAATCTTTATTAGAAATCTAGCACCCAACTAAGAAGGATTGCTTTGCAATCAATCAAGGCAGAGTAGCCAATTATCACACTTGGTTTTAGAGAGAGTGAGAAAAGAAGGCGAGTTAACCTTGACACCTCTGCTCATAAGCCATAATCTCACTTCAGTCCCCTAAAATGATGTACATGATCTATGACACTAATTCTACATGGCCTATATTTGTCCCAATTCCTATGATTTTCATTATGAAAGCACTAAACTAATTGGGTCCACTCATCTGTAGGTGTAATGTGAATGAGGACCCCTCAATGACACACTTTAGTGGCCCATTGGGAGATTATCCTAAGTGACATCACCCGGTACTCCTTAGAATAACACAAGGTTTGTCACCTAAGCACCTGGAGTCTACTCTGTAATGGAAGGTTCTGACCGTAACCCATAAGGATCGACCTAAATTTGAGTTTCTAATTTGATCCTAAGCTTACCTATCAATTAACTAGCATTGGTCCTTGATCCATTTCATTCACTAGTTAACTCAACTAAAGTAGATCAATACCACACTTGGTTCATAGTGAGTGAGAAACAAGGGGGAGTGATATGCGTCAACCCCTCTATCCATAGGGTATAGTCTCAAATTTGGCCCCCTAAAATTGCATTGATTATGATTTAAGACACACTAGATAGTCATGCATTTGGCCACTTCCTAAATCTAGTTCCTTGAAGGAGAACTCTCAACTCATTGAGACCATTCATCCACCATAGGACGTACTCATCTTGCCCTTGCACTTTCCTCTATGGTGTGTTTGAGTTATCTATTTATCCTAATGTATTTTTGTTGATATGTAAAGATAGCTTCATTAATTAACCATTAAACATTGGTTCCTTCATGTAATTTATTGCTGGAGATTTATTATCATAGACACAAAGACAATATCAAACAAACCTTTGAAAGTAGTAACAAAACAATATATTTATTTTGCACCTTCTCCAAGATGCAATGCTACCTTGGAATTTTTTCCCTTAATCTAGGACTCATGTCTAAATCTCAAACACATGATCTACCAATCCACTCTTATCTAGCATCAATGCCTTCTAGGAAGTCCATCTTGGGCTTGTAGGGGTTAGCTTGTGCTTGACAGTAGACCCAAGGGATTTATGGCTAGAGCCTCTTGGCACCCTTGTCGCCTCTCCTAGTTGAATGTCTTCCCTAGGAAGAGACCTCTCTCACTTGGGGCCAATCCTAGCCTCAAGTGTCATGGTCAAATCTAGCCCCTTGGGAAAGGGCTCTCGCTATTAACCTTGGGGAAGGTTTAGTGCATAAGTAGAAATCCGTCTACGAGGACACAAGAACTTTTATAAATACATAACCAAGTAATCAACCTATCATCATCAACTAGGAAAAAAATCTTTTTCATAGCATTAATTCAGACAACCATTTTGAATATTTCATATGAATTAACCAACTTATCATGGTTAGAAAAACCATCTCTTTCTTATAACATTAAACCTTATCTAAAAGTAACCACTCCAATAATCCAAAATAATATCCTTAAAAAAATTTGTAAAATAGATATGATATCCAATATCCCTTGGGTTTACTCTTCCCCTTGGGATTTTCCTAGGGTTTCAAAGATATGAATACTTTAAGACATAACAACAACTAAATAACCCCTTTAAGTGTTTCTCAACAAATGGTATACCTCATGAATATCTCTCCTTAAGGACACAAAATTCAATAGTTTGTTGACACATGAAGGTCATTTAACCACAAGACTTTCTTATTTGCAAATTTACCTTAGTGTCATGTGTTAGTTTCTCCTTTCAATGGCCTTCCAATGCCATTGATTTAATGTATTCTTATTTGATTCAATTCAAGATAACACACCTCTTTGCTCTTTTTTATCACTACAAGATACAGGCCTTATATCGACGTTTAAAGTGGCGAAAATGTTCATAAAGAAATTTGCCCCGTCGTCGCAAAAAACATCGGTATTAGTGACGCCATAGAACAGTCAGTATCAGCGTCGCTATTTGCGTCGGTATCAGCGTCGACGTTGATACTGATGCAAATAATGACGTTGATACCGACGCCGATAACGACGCTTTGCAACGCATGTTGCGACGCGTGCAGTAAATTTGCGACGCTGATAGCAACGGTAACAGGGGGAAAAAAAACCTCGCCCCGTCGCAAAGGAGCATCAAACGGACTCTGAAAAAAAGAAACAACTATACATCAGTCTACTATACAATAATGCATTTTAATTAAACTTAGTAACTACGGATAAGAAATATGAGTGACTTACAGGGCCACATCCATACAATCAATCAATCAATGCAGTGAGACTATGTCTCTTTGCATATCGAGTCTATAGGCCGATGGGATCACAGTTTGTAATGGAGTGCTGCAAAGAAAACAAAATACAACTATTAGAAACATGATTGTTAGTACAAGGGATATTGCAAAAAAAAAAGCAAGCAGAACAAAATAAAAACTTATAAAGTCCTCTAGATATGTCATGTGGCCACCACCCCCAAGATGATGGACCACTCCTGCCTCTAGTCGTGCCCTCGCTGCCTCACGATGCTGTCTCCAACGTCTTGGAGAATCTGTAGCCTCCTCCCCGAGTCGGCGTTAGTCGTCTGCATCTAGCCACTCGGGCTTTGAGGCCCCAATCTTAAGTACCTTGCGTGCGTTCGATCGTCTGTGTGACATGTACGCACGCATGCACTCCATCATCCAGCCTCTCGAAAAACTATCTACTGCGACAGGTACTGGAAATTTCTCATGCAAGGATGCTACTATATAGTCCTTGCTCCCCTCCAGTATGTTCTTCCAATGATCCGAGATGTTGTGCCGAAAAACTTGTTGGCACAACTCTCTCATATGAGCCATCACCCTCCTCCCCTCATCATTCATGATGATGGCTCATGTCCTATCATCTATAAGGTATCTATATCCCTCTGGGATATACCTAAGATGTGTCCTCTCCCACCTGCAAGACCACGCTCCTGGGCATATCCAGGAGACCCATGTACATCTGGTGTACCTACGGGAGTAGTATCTCTTGGAGTAGCACCCATAGGGGTGCCACGCGCAGACGACTAAGAAAAATCTAGAGTCACTGGAGTAGACGTCCCCACAGGTGTGACAAATCCCATAGGTGATGCAACTCTAGCAGAATGACGAGACGGAGACACTGCATTGGTACCTCCACAACAACCACCTGAGCCACACTCTCTGGAAATGCCACGAGAGTGAGGAGTAGCACCTATATCCTGAGCCGAGCGCGGGCTCACTACATCTAGGTCTCCGCAGCATCCCCCAGAACCACTCCCTCCGTCTGGCCCAAGTCTGGAGCGTCGACCTCGTCTGCTGGAAATTGAAGCATCAAAGCGCACCGAAGTAGATCTAACAGAACATCGTGATGGTGTCCGAGACAACTCCTGGTCCACTATATCTCTGAATCGAGTCATTTGATCTAGAGACATATGTGTGAAGATGTCCTGTAGCTCCTCACCGCTCATCCCTCGACTCATTGTGCTAATCTAAATCTCCACAAAGGTCACCTACACAAACAAAAATTGATGTTAGCATAATCAATATAAATCATACAAATCACGGTAATATAAATCTTTAAAAAATGATCTTACTTAAAATGCATATCTTATGTACTCTTATAAGCGATTCGTCAATGAATTGAGCAGGTGGATGCTCCAAGTATGAAGTACCCTATGGTCCCATGTCAATCTCCTGACACAAATCCGCATACACTGGAAGGTCGATAGACATGTCACCACAAAAGGATGAGTTCACCTCATTCTCAAAGAATTCTTGGACTCCTATATTTCCATCATTGTTACCCAATTTTGGCTGCTCTGCATGCTCCAAGCTTTCAGTGGCCTCCACCCCTTGCAATATCGAACCCCCTATTTACATATTATCCTCATCTATGCTCGGAACATCACTTTGATCGTATACTCTTACACTTCGGGGAGCTGAAGGTATAACATACCACCATTGAGGTTATTGGGGGTTTGAATAGAAAATTACATATTCAAAATCACGTACAATAGAGATTTACCTTTTGTGATATATACCATGTCGTAATAAAATTAAAAAAAAATGAGTTCATGCACATGTTCACAATGGACCAGCAACACAAACGTGTCGCACAAATCCATCCATTTTTTCTAGGAATCTATTTCGAGAAATCCAGATGGACCTCGTCGAACTGTTGCTCCAGCTCCTTCAAGTACCACTTTGAACCACTGCACATCGAATAGGATCATGGAGAAGCTACAGTAATCCACCGTGACAATATTTTGCAAGTTCCCAAAATAATCCATCTAATCTAGAACTGTGTTTGGATCCATTGCTCATCGTCGGCTCTCTTGCTCGAACTTTGCTATGATACCACAATCTGTTGTGGAGTGCATTTTGTCAATACGCTCCACACGGAAATGCCATCTGCGCGACTACGCCGCACTATATATTTTGTATTGTACATTGAAACACTCAATTAGTTGTCGCATATAAAATATAGATATGACAAACCCTAAACTCATCATCACCTTTGGACTACATCCCCTCGAGAATTCCCACTCCTCGGTTGAGACCTCCGTCCCTTCATGAGATGTTGCGGTCAAAGCTCCATACAACCATCGCATTGACATAAACTGTGGCATCTCCTCCATGCCCTCGGGATATCGAATTGGTCGATGGCATATACTACATCGAAATTCAAATTGCGCTTATTCCCGATCTTTCCTAGCTTGTTGGTACCTAGTGAGCCATGTCTCCACAGAGGCATGGTGCACATACAAAAACGATTCACTTTCTCCTCCATTGTAGCATCCATTCTTTTTTCTACCCCATTTCCAACCATCATATCTCCGGTCAGTCTATCATCGTCCTTCAGCGACCATAGCATACTGTTGTCTGAATCCACTGTTGGTAGCCATTGTGAAATATGCACTAACGCCTCAGACACCAACCAACCTTCAGCCATGCTACCTTTTAGCTGAGATCATTGTTGCACAAAGCCTTTCAGGGTTTTTATGAAGCTCTCTAAGAAGAACATCCATCGCTTATGGATAGGTCCAGTAATCTCCACTTCATCTACAAGATGCACAAGAAGGTGGATTTGTATCGTGAGCATGCTGGTAGGCTGGTATTTCTCAAAGAGGCAAACCGTCTCCACTGCTCCCCGCCTTGCAGATTCAATAGAGGATGTCTTAATCTCCTTCTGTGAGATCCATTGCACTAAAGTTGACAACCTGTAAATCGTCCCGCATATTTTTGGAGCAAGGCATCCTGCGATCACGATCGGTAGTACAAACTGCCACAAACGAGGAAGCATTATGAACAACGACTATACTCCAAATAGCAAAATACACAGGTCACTTACAATCTATTCATAGTACAAACCTAACATATCTTATGCTAATCATGGGATTTTAGCCCTGATAATTGGTTGTCTTTAGAAAACGCGGACCTGAGAGAGTGCATCATACCCGTCAAAGTGCGGATAGACTTGACTATTTGCTTTACAATGCACTCTTCTTTAGTGGACGAAACCCAAGGAGTGCGAGGTAGCTACAAGTGACCATCAACACTCGACTGCGGCCAAAGTGCCTCCATCCTACCTACCTCCTCCAAATCCATTCATGCCTCTATAGTGTCTCTCTTTCCTGTGATGTGGTCCCATAGTAAGCTGTCCACATTCTTGAAAATATGCATGGGATCCAACAAGTGGTTGATCTGTAAGTGGGTCCAATATGGCAACTCGTAGAAAACTAAGAACTATCACATTCCATTTGGATGTGACTCTATGTGGACCATTTTCAGCTCATACCAGCTTTGGGCATTCATACGTGCTGGAGGTCGTCCAAGAAAACCTTCCCTGAGTTCATGACCCTCTGGCAAGAAAGCAGCGTATCCTTGATATACCATCTTCTTCATGGTTCGTAACCTTAGAGAGTCTAATTGTGGCAAACACAATGGACATGCATGATAACCTAAGGTAACCAAACATATCCCAACACCTCTATCTAGTGAATACAAACTTGAACAAGCTATGATAGATATTACCAACAAGAACAAAAGCCTACTTACTTGAGCACTCTCTGAATCCTAGAAAGTCATGCATGGTCCACATAAGAATGGCTTGAATATTGGCGGACCGTTGCATCGCACTTGCTCATATCTTCCACGGTGACCCCCTCCTCCCACAAAAAAGCTCATCAACTAATGGACAAAGATATACATCCATATTTTTGACTTTGTAGCAGCCGAGAACGAGCAAGCTAAGAATGAGATGTCCTTTCTTCGTAGAAAGCCATGGAGGGATATTGTAGTTGGCAAGGACTATAGGCCACACACTGTAAGAAGTTGAGCGCAGACTGAATGGGTTCACGCCATCCATAGCAAGACCGAGCCAAAGATTTCTTGGCTCTCGGTCAAAGCCTGGAAAGGTAGAGTCAATGTGGCTCCATGCACGTGAATCCGCTAATATTCATTGAATACTATCTGTGGATCTATTTTGCATATGCCACGTTGTCAAGCTCACCATACCGGACGTAAGAAACATGTGGTTTATGCGGGGGATAATCGGAAAGTGTCTAAGAACATTTTGAGGAATGGTTTACCCTTGCAAGTCCTATCGATACCTGTGAGCACCACACTTTGGACATGTCTCCATAGTCTTGTATTCTCCTCAAAACAATATGCAATCGTTGATACATGCATGGATGCTGTTGTAGTCCATGCCAATCTTTCGTAAAACATGTCGTGCATCATCACGAGACTGAGGCATGGTATTTGCAAGTGGTAATATATGATACTTCAGTAACTTGAAAAAAAATCATTAAACAACTTGAAAAAGCACAAATGTTTTTAATGATAGTACCGAAAAGAAATCAAAGAAGCGTACATACAAGGTACTTGAATAACTCGGTCACACTCGCATCGCTCCACCCATATTTTACTTACACTTAGGAGTGCAAGCAGTGTCTTCAGGCGAGATACTCAACACCCATCATTATGGATGCTTCCTCTCTAAGTGGATCAGATGTCTCGACATCTATGGGCATCAATGCATTGATCATTGCCTCCATCTCAGGCTCCAAGATTATAGGAAAGTCTGGAAGGCTGCCTGTCTCCTCCGGTATTGACGATATAGATTGGGTAGTACCTTTCAAATGGTGGATTGGCTCAAGCACTCCATCCATTGCACGCCCACGAACTCTTCTAACTGGCCGCAAAGGGTACACTCCTCCTTGGGACGAGACGTCACCTCCTTGGATAGAAAATTTGCCAGCCATATCGAATGTTTTTGTATATGATATTCAATTAGCTTGCGAATACAATGCACGATTGATATGTACTTTTCTTACTGTTTGCTCAAAATCTTAGATCGCCTGATCAATGATCTCTGATTGAAACTTGTCGAATTGTCATACGTGTTCTATAGACAATTGACGTTTTCGTCTAATTGCCAACTTACATTGAGAGTAAGGACATGGGACACGCTGATTAAGATACGCCTTGCGATCTTGAACATCACAACCTTCATCATTTTCCATTTGGTCTACGTTATGACAAACAATTTGTTTTTGTTATCATTCTTTTTTTCTTTCTTAAATTGTTTGAGAAGGGATTTCTTCTCTTGTAACTCAACAAAATTAACGTATGTAAAGTCTCCACCCACCCACAAATTAACATATGTCGAAGTGTTTTCCATCTCGTGGTATTGCACTGGACCTCACCAGACCTCGCCACGACTACTACTACTACTACTACTACTAGAAACAAGAAAAGAATACGTTAAAGAACAAGATCTTACCCTCTCTTTGTTTTTTATCCATTCATTCTCTTCTCTCCTTCTATCTCTCTCTCTTTTTCTCTTTCTTTATTATGTTGTATATTTATTCCCTCTCTCTCGTTCCTTCTTTCTTTTTCTCTTCCTCTCCCTCTCTCATTTCCTTTAACAAAATATCTATCTCTCTATACTACCACTACCACTACAATAAACAAGAAAAGAAGAAAAAACTTCAACGACAACTACAACAACAACAACAACAACAACAAACAAGAAAACTACTACTACAACTACCACTACCACTACCACTACTATGACTACCACAACAACAATAAACAAGAAAATAAGAAATTAAACAACAACTACTACCACTACCACTACCACTATCAGAACAACAACAAACAAGAAAAAAAGAAAAGAAGAAATAAAACAATAACAACAAAAACAACAACTACTACCACTACTACTACAAAAAACAAAAAAAGAATAAATTAAAGAACCACTACTACTACTACAAATAAGAAATTAAGAAATTAAAGAACTACTACTACTACCACCACTACTACTACTACCACTACAAACAAGAAAAGAAGAAATTAAAGAACTACTACTACTACTACTATTATTACTACTACTACAAACAAGAAAAGAAGAAATTAAAGAACATGATCTTACCCTCTCTTTGTTTTTTATTAATTCATTCTCCTCTCTTCCTTCGTATCTCTCTCTTTCTCTCTTTCTCCATTATGTTTGATGTTTTTTCCCTCTCTCTCTCGTTCCTTCTTTCATTTTCTCTCGTCCTCTCCCTCTCTCATTTCCTCTCTTTCTCTCTCAATACACATGATTTTTAACAAAAACAAGTAAAAGAAAAGGAGAAAAAACAAAAACAAAGCAAGAAGGAACAATGCACTCACCGTAAAGGCCCGAGGATGGATTCGGCAGCTCCTCTTCACCCTCCGTACACTTCCTCCTCTTCTTCGCAAACGGCGACGGTGGCAGTGAGAAGCTTTCATTCTCCCTCTTTCTCTCTTTCTCTCTTTCTCTCTCTCTCTCCCTCTCAAATGCAAGATGCAGTTCACTCTCCCTTTCACTCTCTCTTTCGTTCGTTCGCGCAAAATGACACACTCAAGTTTCGGCCCGCATTTTTTCGCCTGATTACTGCCACTACTGGTGTCGCTATTTGCGTCACATAGCAACGCCGCTAATTTACGTCGAAAATCACTGTCGCTATGCGCCTATATCCTTGTAGTGTACATCACAAGCTTTCCTTTAAGTGATCCAACAATTTATTATGCACAATCCTTTCATCATTGTATCAAGAGACATCTACCTTTGTTTCTATCTTCCATCTAGGTCACTAAGATTCTCTACAACAAGACCAACTTGAGTATTACTTGGCAATATGAGTTTCACAAGGCAATTTCATGCACAACTCTTTGTATTACAACCCCATGAAAAACCTTTGTTTCTATGCAATAGCAAAGTGGTTTAGATATCAATGCTGCAATTTATTGGACTAGGACTATATGACAATCATAATTTCAACTCAGCTTTATAACCCCCAACCAAAAACAACAAAAAGGAATATAAGGGGCACCTGGGGTCCTTTGCAAATGGCGGGTCAATTGTTGCTTGGTTTGATGGAGTAGCTAAGCTATCATCTTGAATTTCTTATCCTCATAGTGTTTTCACAAAACTCCATGGGTTACATATATTGTTGGGCCTTCCAATCTTCATTAGGAGATCATCTACCTCTCTCTAGTTCTCCTCTTTCTCTCTCTCTCTCTCTCTCTCTCTCTCTCTCTTCTTCTCCCTCTATCTCTACCTTCTCTTTCTTAATGCCTCTCCTTTCTCTATGTTTAACCCTCTCACACTCTCTATCTTCCTCTCTCTTCCAGCCCATATATTTTTCTCCTCTATCTTCTCCTTCTTCTCTTTGTCTCTGTCTTTGTTTCTACCTCTCTCTTTTCTTTTCTTCTCCTTTCTTTCTTTCTTTCTTTCTTTCTTCTTCTTCTCTCTCTCTCTCTCTCCTTTTTCTTCTCCTTCCTACTATCTCTTGTTCTTCTCCTCTTCTCCATTATCTCCTCCTCCTCTTCTTCTCCTATTCTCTCTTTTACTTTTTCTCTTCCTCTACTTCTCTCCTTCTACCTATCTTCCTCTATTTTCTGCTCCATTTTCTTTCTCTCCTCGTCTCCTCCTCTATTTCCTTCTTTTGCTCCTCTCCCCACTATCCCTGGTCATCTTCTCCTTCCTTTCTCTTCTCTCTTCTCTCCACTACTCTTCGTATTTTTTTCTCCCCTCTCCACTATCTTCTTCTTCTTCTTCTTCTTCTTCTTCTTCTTCTTCTTCTTCTTCTTCTTCTTCTTCTTCTTCTTCTGCTGTTGTTCCTCCTCCCCCTCCTCCTCCTCCTCCTCTGTCCCTTCGTCCCTCCCTCCCTCCCTCCCTCCCTCCCTCCCTCCCTCCCTCTCTCTCTCTCTCTCTCTCTCTCTCTCTCTCTCTCTCTCTCTCTCTCTCTCTCTCTCTCTCATGCTAGGCTAGTCATTAAGCCTTGATTTCAAGGCTTACGTAGCCTTATAAATGCTATGAATGCTCGTGTTATTCTCAAGCTACAACTGTTTGTCGTTGTACTTCCTCTCACTCTCAATTATGCCCTTGAGGCTATTGGTCATTGCATACTTGTGTGATAATCAATGCGCATTTGACATGATGATTATACAAGAGAAAATTGGTGCTAAGCTTGCAGTGGTCTACTTTTCTTTTCTTTTAAATTTTTAAAGAAAAAATTAAAGGTTTTTAATCCTTAAACTCCCCTCCTCCAAGCCCAAGTCACATGGGTGGGGGAAAAGATATGGAAATATTGCATCCTCTTCCCTTTAGAGGAATCAAGATATCCTCATCTTGAGACAAAACTAGGAGTTGTTACTCAGTAAGATAAGTTATCTTGTAGGATTTGTGGGTTAGGACCTACAATGATTATACTGTGTGACTTTGATTCTGCACAAGTATTCAAACTTCAAGATAACTTAATAAAATCAAAGACAAATTTACTACAATGTACATAGCTCAATTGTTATTGCAATAATAGGGAGTTAGTACAAGTAAAGGGCTTATTACATTTTATGAAAATCTTTTTGGGACTCCTAATTATCCTAAAAAATCTCAGTGCTATTTAGATCTTCATCATTATTTGATTCTTAAGGGAAGCCGAATGCCAAACTTATGCGGCTTCCCTTTCAAGTCAGTTCCTCTACTTCTTGATCCAATTCAAGGAAATTGACTTGGATATATCATAGCTCATTGCAAAGGAGGCATCGGCAATGGTGGGGGCATCTCTTTTGCATGTACCCTATCTCACCACACTCATGGCACTTCTTTGCTTGGTCTTTTGAGTCATCATAGTCTTCTTCGATGTTTGTTAGGAAGTATTTATCTTTAAGAAGTTGGGGGGTGAGGGGGGCACATGTTGAGGGCAACTTGCTAAACAACACTAGTAGTAGAGGCCAACCATGTGCTAGTGGGAGGAGTGGGTGTCCACTCCCCCCATTATTACATGGCACCATTTGACCCTAAGGTAACTAGCACTTTGCTTGTCTATGTGTAGGTTGATGGCATGCTTGATCGATCCCATATGCTTAGGTGAGTGGGAGGTTGTTGAAAGACACATGGTTTAAACTCGTAGTGGTAAATGGAGTACCCCCTTCTAGTGTTCACAATATTCATTTTTCATAGTAGATACAAAAACCTTTAACTCATAATTTTTGAGGGATACTTAAAATCAAATTACTTGTATTTGTCAATTAATTATAACTAGAAGCTTTGTAAAGTATAAGGTTTAAGACTTTCTTATTTAGAATTTATTTTACATTAAACCTTGGTGTTTCATAAACACTACCTCTTCTAAATTAACTTGTACATGTTTGCAAAGGGTCAAGTTGAGCGCTATGTTCACATGCCGACCATCGAGTATGACGAATGACACGAATCAATTCGACTTGTGCATGTCATGACTCTTGAGACCTCATAAGTCATTGACGTGAGTCACAACTCTTGGCCCTCATGGGGGATGGCCGATGTTTATGCTCTGGTATCTTTTGTTCTTGTGGTAGTGCGTTTATTCTTAACCGCCGGTTTCTTTAGTGTGGCAGGACCCTAGGGCATGACTCTGCGTACGACAGGAGCCATAGCCGAAGACACACGCCAGAGGAAGAAATGTGCATAGATGCGGTCGCAGCGTCGTCGCCTGAGGAGAGATATGAGCATACTTCGTGTGCTCGGCACCTTCGTCATCCCTCATCCATGGCCAGGAGAGCAAGATCCTGCAGGTCATCATCTGCACTGGCCCCTCATCCATCCAAGCAGGAGGCCGCAGACTTCCTAGCAACACATCTATTCATGCTTGGATGCCATCGCTTGTGCTTTCCAACATGAGACCACATGCACGGAAGGTTCAAGCCCGTCTGCCTGGATGAGGCGGCCATTGCCTTGGAGCGCGCCAATTCTGACGGCATCTCTATCTGCCTTGACACCGCCTCATTGCTTCTGCAGCGCTGTGTGCACGGTGTGGAACTGCCCTCTGCAAAGCGCTTGCATGAGTCATTTGTACATATTGGACTCGATTCCATCCGACATTTGGAAGAGCATATTGTTCGGCTTTTTTGCGCATGTGGGAGCTTATCAGAAGCCGAACGAGCATTCTCCAAGGCTTCTGATCCATCTTTGTACACCTGGAATTTGGTCATCTCTGCTCATGTTAAGTTTGGAGATACCAAACTTGCATTTTGGCAGTTTTCTGAAATGTGGCAAAAGGGCCACGAACCTGACAGGATAACATTCCTAACACTGCTGAGAGCATGTGGTGTTGAACTAGATGTCACAGCAAATAGGCTGGTTCACAATCAGATTGTCCAGTGTGGCGTTGAATCTGACATGCAGATAGGCAGTGCAATTGTTGACATGTATGCCCGATGTGGGAATCTAGAGGAAGCTTACAAGCTGTTCAGGCAGTTGCCAGGTCGAGATGTTGTCTCATGGGGTGTTTTGATAACAGGATGCATTCAGCATGGACATAGCCTTTGGGCCCTTGAACTTTTCCAGAAGATGCTGCTTGAAGGAATAAAGCCAGACCGAGTAACTTTTCTATCATTGGTTAAAGCATGCAGTCATTTAGGAACTGCAACACAGGGCAGGTGGTTACATGATGCAATTGTGAAACACCAGATTGAATTAGAACTCACTATTGGCAATGCACTAGTTGACATGTATGCCCGCTGTGGGTGTTTAGATGAGTCAGTTAAAGTACTGACAGGTCTACATTTACGTGATGCAGTCTCCTGGAATGGTGTTATTGGAGGTTATGTCCAGCATGGGCTTGAAGCTCATGCACTTGATCTCTTTGAGAAAATGCAGGTGAAAGGCACTAAGCCAAGCAAAGTCTCATTCTTGTGTGTCCTGAAAGCATGCATCAACGTAGGTGCCTTAGCTCGAGCAAGGCTGATACATGAACAAGTTGTGAGATATGGACTTCAACACGACCTGGAAGTAGGGAATGCCTTGATTGACATGTATGCCAAACTTGGAATCCCGATTGAGGCATACACAGTTTTTAATAAGTTGCCAATAAGGGATATCATTTCTTGGGGTGCTATGATTGCAGGATATGCTCAGGTTGGAAACTGTAAACTTGTCATGAAATTTCTGGAGGACATGACAAAACTAGGACTCAGACCCAACGAGACCATTTTCACAAGTATACTTGCCGCTTATAGCTGTGCTGGGCATCTGCAAGAAGCCTGGACAATCTTTAAGTGCATGGAAGAAGATTATGGCATTGCTCCAAATACTGAACACTACAGCTGTATTGTAGATCTGCTCGCACGTGCAGGATGTTTGAAGGAGGCTGAACGTCTTTTCAAAATGACTTCCCTGAAATTGGACGCCATCCCATTGAAATCTTTACTTACGAGTTGCAAAACACATGGCAACACAGACCTTGGACAGCATTGCTTTGAGCAAGCTGTCGAAGCTGAACCTGCAGATGCAAGTAATTATGTGCTTATGTCGAGTTTGTATATGAATGCTCAAATGCGGGAGGATGTTGTCAAATTACGGGAGAGGAGAACAAGTGCAAGTGCATGGAAGAAGCCTGGGAAGGCCTGGATAGAAGTTAACGAGAGGGTAAATGAATTTATCATGGGAAGCAAGGACCACCAGAGAAGTGGAGAAGTTTTTTCCAGGTTTCTTCGATTTCATGTCATGGCCAAGCAATGTGGGCATGTTCCACAGTTGGATGCTGTACCGGAGTCAATTTAGAGTAACATGGAGCATAGTGTTCAAGCCCATTTCAACCTTCAGGCATTAGAGCTGAGATCCGCTTTAGTACATGCATGGTTATATACTCCCTTTTAGTATATACTAACAACAAAGAACCTACCTCAATTTATTAACTTGGTCTCTTATTTCCTCTATTCATCTCTTCTGTTAAGGCTAATCAACTGATTTTAAGCCCAAAACAAGGCCCTTAGCTGATTTGTTCTGAAGGAGTATCTTATTTAAGGTTCAAACAGTTTATGCACCTGGTAGTCTATCTCTGTAGGCGTGCAGAATTTTTCAATGGCTGAGAATTTGGGAATGCAACAAGTCTCAGATGTAAATAATAAGGCTGATAACAGCGAACATGAGCTCTAACAGAAAAGTCTATTCAGCAAAGATGAGCTTCTACTGAATCCCTTTGAAGCCCACAGAACTATGTGTTATTAGCCTTCCTACTGTTTGGCATGATGGGATAACAATGTTTCCACTGTGAGAACAATTCCTCAAGTCTGCATACTTAGAATCTGCAGAGTTCTTGCAACTCCTCACTGGTAGGACTGGAGACAGTTCGCCTCTGATCACGACATAGCATGTGCAAACAAGGGCACACTGTTGCAGGTAAGAGCATTGCCTATTTTCCTTTAATTTTCTAACATAAACTCGTATTTGTAACATAAATTGTTCAAGGCAACTTAACTGAAGTTAATAGTGGGCAATTTTTTGGGCCCTAAAGGGCAATGCCAACAAAACGAGGCACCAGCTTTAGTTCTTCCTAAGAGCTTTATATCCCACTTTGTAAACTTGAGCTTTTTTACACAAACCTCTAAAGGAAACTAAGATATTTCCCTTCAAAGGGTAATATTGTCCATATGCATAAGGTGGATAGACCTCTCCCCATACAAAACCATATTTCTACTTCTCCATGTGAACTTACTACAGCTTTGATTATATTCTAAATCTTTAGAGAGTTATCATTCATGTTTCTAGGGCTTTCCCTAAATAGTGCTAATTTTATAGAGGCCCTTTTGTGTAACCCCACAATTTTGATCTTTTTTATCTCCTTCCAAGTTGGCTTAGGCTTCAAGACGTTCTAAAAAATGACGATGGATGGATTCTTCAACTTTCTACAAAGTGAAATCAAAGAGATGTCCCTCTTACAAGAGTGCCTTTGGTGTTAGATTTAGCTACCACCATATCAGCAAAGAAACACATTTCTATGGGTTTGAATCAAAGTGTTAGATTTAGCTACCACCATATCAGCAAAGAAACACATCTTTGTGGGTTTGAATCTTCCAAAATGTTTTTATGAGTAAAAAAGGCGAGGTTTCTAATACCAAAAAACGTTTCTATGAGTAAAAAACATGAGGTTTCTAATACAAAAAAACAATGAAGGCTATTAAGCATGGACAACATTAGCTTCGCAACTTGCCAAAGTTGATTTTGGATAAGAGACTTTTTGGGCAATTTTAGTTATTGAACTCTGTCATTCTAGTATCAATATCACGTATTGAAAGTTTGTTATAGGACTTTAGTCTAATTTATAAGTTATCTATGATCTATCGTGATTCATTTTGAAAATTTTCATTTTGTTTTGGAATGAGAATCATGACGTTCCTAGGGTTTGAATGCACACATCCATGTAAACATCCACATGCTCAAATTGTCAAGATTGTGGAAGAGAAGGAAGGAGTCTCACTTGTAGCTTTCTTGCTTGCACAATGGGGGAATACACACATAGGTGGAGCCTGAAAACAGTTTTCCTCTTCTTAGTTGTGTAAGCCAAAAGAACTCTAGTACATAGAAATAGAAGAACCCTATATATGGGTCTCAAACCAAACTCAACTAACTAAGGTGGCATATTAACTGAGCCACGAACTAGAGTAGATAAGGATAGCTGTCATCTAACTATTATTCATGGGCGGTGTACCAACCGCATCTACAGCTAACAAGTCGGTGTCATAAATGCACAACGGTCACCCTGGCATATCACGAGTGGAGCTCGATATCTCAATACTCCCCCTCGAGCTCAATCCCAATTCCTGCACACCAAGCAGGTCTCTGAACTTGCACAGCTTCTCTGCGTCCAATGCCTTCGTAAATATGTCAGCTACTTGATTCTCTGTGCTGACATAAACTAGATCAATAAGACCTAGTAAAACCCTCTCCCGCACATAGTGATAATGCACCTCAATGTGCTTTGTTCTAGCATGATAGACTGGGTTATTTGCCAAGTGTATACTGCTCATGTTGTCACAATAAATGACAACTGGCCCATCTGTAGGCTGATGCATATCATAAAGTAGCTTATGCAATCAAGCTACCTCACATGCAGCCATTGCTGCATCCCTGTACTCAGCCTCTGTGCTCGACAAGGCAACTGTAGGTTGTTTCTTATTGCTCCAAGTGACTGCAGCACTTCCAAAAGATAACACATATCCACTGGTAGATCATCTATCAGAAATACTACCAGCCCAATCAGTATCAGTGTATCTATGCAACTGTATCTGAACCCCAGTCTCATAAAATAGTCCATACTGTAATGTGGACTTCACATACCTGAGTATGCGTCTAGCCGCATCTAAATGCGATTTTCTTGGAGCCTGCATAAACAGACTTACCAATCCAACAACATAGCTTAAATCTGGCCTGGTAATAGTCAAATAAATCAAACTTCCTACTATGCGTCTGTACATAGTAGGGTCTTCCAAAAGCTCACATGCATCTGCGCTCAGCTTCACATTCTGCTCCAAAGGAAATGAAATAGGCTTACAGCCTGTCATCCCATATTTGGACAGTATGTCCAATCTATACTGTCTCTGCAAGAGCCATATCCCACTTGGTGATCTAATCACCTCAATGCCCAAGAAATAATGCAGCTCTCCCAAATCCTTTATCTCAAACTTCTGCTTCAATAGCATTTTCACATGAAGGATATCTTCATCACTATCACCTGTGATAATCAAATCATCAACATAAATGACAAGCAACATAATACCTTTCTCTGTTTTTCTCACATAAAGTGAGAAATCTGCCTTGGAAATCTGAAAGCCAATAGTGACAAGATACTATCCTATCTTATCAAACCATGCTCTAGGTGTTTGTTTCAAGCCATACAAGGATTTCTTCAACCTGGAAACAAACTTAGGATGAACAGTATGCACATAACCTGGTGGCTGCTCCATATAGACATCTTCTTGCAAATCACCATGCAAGAAGGTATTCTTTACATCCATCTGATGTAAAGACCATTCCTTTGATGCAGCCATAGCAATGACTACTCTTACGGTTGCCATCCTTGCAACCGGACTAAATGTTTCTTCATAATCAATGCCATATGTTTGTGCATACCCCTTGACTACTAATCTTACCTTGTATCTGTTCACAAAACCATCTGCATTGTGCTTCACCTTATAAACCCACTTACAACCAATTGCATTCTTATCTTTAGGCAAATGTACAAATTCCCATGTAGCATTTGCTTCCAAGGCATCCATTTTTTCATCCATGGCTTTCTCCCATTTTTCTTTTCCCATGGCTTGCTCAAAAGAAGTGAGTTCTGGTTCTTGTATCACTTTGACCATATAGGCATAGTGAATGGCTGTAAATCCATCATATTTCAGCCTATCCACAGGATATCTAGCTCTGGTAGACCTGCGCAAAGTAGGTTCACTCCCAGGAGCTCTCAAAACATCCTTGGTCTTCCTTACTCCAGGTGTAACAATAGAAGGAATACCCAACTCATCATCAATGCTCTGTTCTGAGCCACTGGATTCACCATCCACATAAGAGTGACCTGCATTCACATCAAACATGGGCTGATCTACCTTCTCTTTTCCTTTTCGTGATGCTTGTCTGCATACCACTATCTGCATTGCTTTGAGAAGATTCTCCTGATCTCAATCTGCCTGTCCATGGTAAAGAATATGAACCACTACTAGAGGACACTCCAGGTCTACTAATATCTTGTGACTGCTACTGTGAATTCTGTGCAGCATTACCATTATGTGCATCTACATCATCAATCACATTTATTGGTTTATACCAGCTACTCATCTCATAAAAAACATCTTTGCTCACTGTAAACTTACGAGTAGAAGGGTTATAGCATCTATACCCTTTCTGCTTCTGTAGAGAGTAACCAATAAAGATGCACTTCTCAGCTTTTGGATCGAGCTTGGATCTCAACTCATTTGGCACATGAACATAGGTAATGCAACAAAAAAATTTTAAATGAGAAATATCTGGTTTCCTACCAGTATACCTTTCCTCTGGAGTCATGCCATGTATTGATGCAGTGGGAGTCCTGTTCATTATGTAGACTGCTGTAGCAACTGCTTCAGCCCAGTAAAAATCTGGCAGATCTTTTTCATTGAGCATGGCACGAGATACCTCTCCAATATGCCTGCTTTTTCTTTCTGCAATTCCATTTTGCTGTGGGGTATGACTACATGAATATTGCTGCTTTATGCCATGCTTCTGCAAGAACCTTGCAAACTCATTTGAGAGGTACTCTTTCTCTCCATCTGACCTTAGGCATTTTATTTGCAGGCCTGTTTATTTTTCAACCATAGCTTTAAGAGTTTTGAAATGCAAAAAAAAATCACTTTTCTTTTTCATAAAATACACCCAAACTTTTCTGCTATAATCATCAATAAAAGTGACAAAATAATGACAGTCTCCAATAAATGCAGCTTTAGTAGTGTGAGAGTGCGCAGCGAAAGAAGAACACGAACACAGAGGAGAGGAGAGAGGAAGCAGAGAATGAAGGAAGAAAGTTTGCACTGACTGAGATGAATGCTGAATACACTGGAATGGACAGAACAGTCCCTGCACGCAGCCCGGAGCGTCAGTGAGGGAACCAGGACAGACTGGAAGCAGAGGCAGCACCAATGCCGGAGACGGAGACGGAGACGGAGGAAGCAGTGCTGTACCTGCAGAGAGTGAATACTGGACTGACTGGGGGGGTTGCTATAAATAGCCCCCAGCCAGCAAACTGGCCGACCAACCAAACTGGCCGATCTGGCCAAATTTGGCCGACCAGCCAGATCTGGCCGACTATGGCCAGATCTGGTCCGACTGCCCAAAATAATGGGCAGTCAGCCCAGAAACAGCCCAGATTGGGCTGTAAAATGCCCAAGGCTGCATGCTAACTAAAGCAGCCTAAAAACACACTGACAGAGCTCCTTTGTCTCCTGTCAGACTCTGACAGGAGCTCACAACCAGGAGATGACAGATTGAGACTGAATAAGAGCAGGCTAACACCCCCTCTCAACTCCTGGGAGAGTTTGAAGACCCAAGAACCGCATGTGATGAAGCAAAGAAGCCTGAGGCAACGGCTTCGTAAAGAGATCAGCTGCATTGGCCGTTGTAGGACAATAGACCACCACTAGCTCCGAATCCACGATCCACTCTCGAACATAGTGATACTGAATCTCAATGTGCTTCGTACGAGCATGAAACACCGGGTTCTTGGCCAGAGCAAGAGTACTCTGGTTATCCACGCGCAGCTCTGTAGGTCCGGTCTGGGAAAAGCCAATCTCCGCGAGTAAGCGACGGAGCCAAACTGCCTCCATAGCGGTCGAATATAGGGCCCGATACTCAGCCTCTGTAGAAGAAAGTGCCACAATAGGCTGCTTCTTGCTGCTCCAAGAGACAGCACCAGATCCAAGGGTGAAAGCATAACCTGTAGTGGATCGTCGCGAATCCACATCACCTGCCCAATCAGAATCACTCCATCCAGAAAGGGTAATCCCATCTCCATACATGATCCCAAAGGATCGAGTCCCCTGCAAATAGCGAAGAACCCGCAAGGCCGCCTGCCAGTGATCCTGGGTAGGAGTCTGCATAAAGGAAGACAATAAAGCCACCACAAAAGAGATATCCGGCCGAGTGTGAAGCAGCCAGATAAGAGAGCCGACAAGGCACCTGTAACGGGTGGGATCGGTAAGAGGAACTCCAGCTGTCAAAAGCTTGGACTCAGGGTCCATAGGGCATGAGATAGGCCGACACTCAGCCATATCAAACTCCGAAAGAAGCTCGGAGATGTACCTGTGCTGCGAGATAAAAATGCCCTGTGCCATCTGATAGATATCCAGACCTAGAAAGAAGTGAAGGATCCCTAGATCCGTCATGTCAAACTCCTGCTGTAGAATGGACCGTGTATGCTCCACCTGCTGAGTGTCGCTCCCTGTAATGAGAAGATCATCCACATACAAGATGAGGAACACCGAAAGAGAATCCACAACCCGTAAGTAGAGGTTGGGATCATAAGCGGAGCGCGCAAAGCCACTTTGTAGAAAGAAGCGGTCAATCCGCTGGTACCAAGCACGAGGAGCCTGCTTTAGGCCATAAAGAGCCTTCCGCAGCCTGTAGACATGATCCTCCTTCCCCTGCACAAGAAAACCAGGAGGCTGTGAAACATAAATCTCCTCCTCAAGAACGCCATTCAGAAAAGCAAACTTGACGTCCATCTGATAGACATGCCAACGGTGGTGAGCAGCAAGAGCCAAAAGCACTTGGATGGTGGGCATCCTAGCTGTAGGAGCAAAAGTCTCAAAGTAATCCAACCCTGCACGCTGGGCAAAACCCTTGGCAACAAGCCTAGCTTTGTGCTTGTCCAAGGAGCCATCTGCAAGATATTTGGTCTTAAAGACCCATTTCACACCAATCACCTTCCGTTTCGCGGAACGCGGTACAAGCTCCCACGTATGATTTCGCTTGATGGAGTCGAGCTCGGTCTGCATAGCCTGTCTCCAAATATCCTGTGCAAGAGCCTCCTCCACAGTGGAAGGCTCGGAATCCTGAAGAATCTGTGACATAAGAGCATAGTTCACACATAGTGAACTGTCCCGCTGGGCCTGTAAACAGGCTGAACGACGTGGACCTGTAGAAGAAGCAGGAAAGTGAGTAACACCTGAATCCTGCATGAGCCGATGATACCATAAAGGAATCCTGAAAGACTCCTGCTGCTGTGAGGGAGACCGGGGGGTCTCCGGAACCTGTAAAGCACCCAAATCTGAGAGGGACTCCCCCTCACCGAGGGAAGGTAGATCCTCCGCATCTGAAGAAGGCTGTATATCCCGTGAAGATCCCGAAGAGGCGGTAGAAGAGCTCGTAGTAGACGAAGGCACATCCACCAAAGGGGAAAGGGAAGCCGAAGGAGGAGGAATAAGGGGGGTGCTAAGAGGCATCCTGGAAGGAAGTGAAGGGAGAGAAGGTGGGGGGGGTCCGTCGATGATGAAGAAACATCTGAAATAGAACCATCAATCGGATCCTCAGAGGCCGAAGCCTCATCAAAGATCACATCCCTGCTCACCTCAACCTGCCGCGTCGTCGGGTTGTAGAGCCGATATCCCTTCGTGGTCGTACTATAACCAACGAAGATAATCTTTCTCGACTTAGAGTCGAACTTCGCCTTCCTCTTCTTCTTGTCCACATGGACAAAAGCATCGCACCCAAAGATGCGAAAATGGGACACGGAAGGCTTCTTCCCAAAGAAAGCCTCATATGGAGTCATGTCCTGTAATGCCGAAGTCGGAGAGCGGTTGCGTATATGCACCGTTGTAGCCACCGCCTCACCCCAAAGGAAATGAGGAAGACTCCTATGCTCCAGCATAGATCGGGCCATCTCAATCATGGTCCGATTCGCACGCTCCACCACACCATTCTCTGATGGTGTGTTCGGATGGGAATACTCCACCCGAATACCATGATCCCTGCAAAACTGAGAGAAAAGGTGAGAAGTGAACTCTCCACCGTGATCAGCTCGAACACCACGAAACTTGGAAGTTGTTTGGGTCTCCACAAACACCTGCCACTCACAGAAACGGGAGTATGCCTCGCTCTTGTACTCCAAGAAATAAGGCCACACATAACGACTAAAGTCGTCCACAATCAGCATCAAATACTTGGCCTTCCCAAGGGAGGCCGTGCCCATAGGTCCGCAAAGGTCGGTATGAACCAACTCAAGTGGAGAAGAAGCCCGCCTAGAAACAACCTGCGGGTGAGGCTGCCGGTGCTGCTTGCCCCTCAAGTAGCTAGGGCACAAAGTGTGAAGAGGAGGGAAATCAGGAAGTCCCTCCACCATCTTCCTCCTAGAAGCCCGGCAAAGAGAATCGAGGTTCAAATGACCATACCGAGCATGCCAGAGCAGCCCAAGCTCATGGGAAGTCCGCGCAGCCAAGGCTGTGAGCGTATAAAGCCCACCCTCCTGTGTACCTGTCCAAAGAGCATCACCTGTAGAAGCATCCTCCACTGTGACTGCATCCTGAGTAAAAATGACTCGGGTACCTAACTGAGTAAGACCATGCACAGATAATAGGTTAAAACCCAAATCAAGCACATAGAGAACTTTGGCGGAGGAAGACTGCCTGTCAGAAAACATAGGTAAAGTCCCCACTCCATGAATAGGAACTGTAGAATTATCACCAATGGTGACTATACCCCCTCTGGAACGAAGATCCTGAAGCCAATCCTAACGGAAGGTCATATGTGAAGATGCTCCACTGTCGACGAGCCAAGGCTTCTCCTGTGTGGTAGAAGCTAGGGCAGTGTCTTCCTCAACAAAGAGATGCACAAACACTGATTCTGTTGTGGTGGGGGCCGCCTTCGAGTCCTTCTCCTTAGGCTTCAAATGGGGATACTTCTGCCAACACTTCTCCTTGGGATGACTGCCCTTCCCACAATGGGGACACTTGGGCTTCTTCTCCTTCGCATCCTTCTTGTCCTCCTCCTTCTTGTCCTTGGCCTTCTCCTTCTTTTGTTTCTTCTTCTTGCCACCACCTGTGGAAGCTGTAAATGCCTTGGTGGAGCCACTGGCTCCCACCTCTTTGAGTCGCTCGTCATGCTCCAAGACAAGCGGGGAAAGCTCCTCCCATAGGAGAGTCTCACGGGTCCTCGAAGTGATGAGGCTGGTGTAGAAGACATCATAACGGGGTGATGGCAGCTGAGTCAACAGAATCATCGCCATATCCTCAGACGATATCAGACGACCAAGAGAGGCTAGCTCGCCTCGCATATCCTCCATCTTCGTGATGTGCTCCTTCATGGAATAAGAACCATCAAGACTGAGCATCCGCAACTTCTTCCCCAGGGAAATCTTGTGGGCAAATGTCTTGTGCTGATACAAAGACGCAAGCTTTGTCCATACTTCCGCCGCGGTCTTTAACCTGTGAACATGTACAAGAACAGAATCATGGAGACTCATAAAAAGAAAAGAACGGGCTCGAGAGTTGAGCCTATCCCATAAGGCTGCACGGTCCATAGAGGTGCCATCGGACGAATCCACGGGGGGTCGGTCGATGGGCGAAGAAACAAGCTCCCAAAGATCAAAGGTATCAAGGATGCAAGCCACCTTGCATGACCATAGGGAATAGTTGGAACCATCCAACTTGTCTTCCTTCAGAAAGGAAGGGAGAATCGGCACCTGGATAGAGGGAATCAAGGAAGGCATCCGCACATCTGATGCAGTCTTCATTGAAGAAACCTTCGCAGTAGATGGAACCCTCTGAGATGCATGGACTGAAGAAGGACGAGTGCGAGGAGGGTCTTCCCGATGTCGAACTTCACGATAGTCCCGCCTCCGCTCAGAGGAATGATGAGAAAGAAGCTCATCCTCTGAGTCTTCAAAGCCTGAAAACTGGTAAGACATATTCCAATCTGCAAAATACCAAAGAAAGTTGTGCCGCTGACGAAATAGGACCAGCAATGTGGTCACCAACCACCAAGACGCAGGCAGAGAGTGCCTACAAACACATGGATCTGCAAAACGCAAATAGATCTGATGTCGAACACCAGAATCGAGACCACCAGCACCGGGAACAAGCCCAGACAGAGGTCGCCTGCAGGAAAGGAGCAGCCGGGGGTAGAAGCGACCTGCAGAGCAGCAAAACGCAGGCTGTAGGAAGGTCGCCCTGCAGCAGAAGAGGTCGCCTGGCAGCAAACGCAGGGTTGCTGCGTCACTAGATGACGTGGCAGCCCCTGTGTACAGCAAACGCAGGCTGTACAGCCTCCTGATGCAGTCGCCTGGCTGGGATGGACCTGTTGGCAGCCGCCTGAAGCAATCGCCTGGCTGTTGTGGAACTGTGGGTAGCAGCAGTAAGGTATTTCTCTCGTCCTCCGTGCTCTCAATCAGGCGATGATACCATGTGAGAGTGCGCAGCGAAAGAACACGAACACAGAGGAGAGGAGAGAGGAAGCAGAGAATGAAGGAAGAAAGTCTGCACTGACTGAGATGAATGCTGAATACACTAGAATGGATAGAACAGTCCCTGCACGCAGCCCGGAGCGTCAGTGAGGGAACCAGGACAGACTGGAAGCAGAGGCAGTACCAATGCCAGAGATGGAGACGGAGGAAGCAGTGCTGTATCTGCAGAGAGTGAATACTGGACTGACTGGGGGGCTGCTATAAATAGCCCCCAGCCAAACTGGCCGACCTGGCCAGATTTGGCCGACCAGCTAGATCTGGCCGACTATGGCCAGATCTGGTCCGACTGCCCAAAATAATGGGCAATCAGCCCAGAAACAGCCCAGATTGGGCTGTAAAATGCCCAAGGCTGCATGCTGACTAAAGCAGCCTAAAAACACACTGACAGAGCTCCTCTGTCTCCTGTCAGACTCTGACAGGAGCTCACAACCAGGAGATGACAGACTGAGACTGAATAAGAGCAGGCTAACAAGTAGTCCATACATCAGAGTGGATTAATTCCAATGGCTTCTTATTCTCTTGAACATGTCTAGGAAATGGTTTCTTTGCCTGTTTTCCAAATTGACAGGCTTCACATACCTTATGCATTTCTACAACCTTGAATTTAGGCAATCATGCAACAATATTTTGGGCCTGCATTGATTTAAGTCGCTGTACATTAACATGACCAATGCGTTTATGCCAGATATTAATATCTGCAACTATACCGGTCCCATGTGCAAACATTGTTGCACTCAATTCAAGCATGTCTGCATCCAACGTAAACATTCTGCCATTCTTTTTTCCTTTTGCTATCAAGCGACCTTTATTTTTTATATCCTCAACAAAGCATCCATGAGAATTAAATCTGACCTGCAAGCCCTGCTCAACCATTTGACCAATAGAAACCAGGTTCTTGGTGATATTCGGGACATGAAATACATCCGACATGTATTTCTTTTTTCCATCCTGCATAGATAAAGGAATTTTTCCAATCTGCACAATAGGATGTACAGTATCATCACCAGTCTCCACAAATCCTAGTTTTTTCATTTTTCTTGCATCCTGCATCCATTCTGCATGACCTCTCATGTGGTTTGATACACCTGAGTCAACATACCATACTTCATTGCTTTCTTCTACACTTGTCACAGAATTGTTCATGTGCTGCACCATAAACAAATGCTCATTTCTGTCATCACCCTGTCTACTAGAAGATGTATAATTCCCTTGTTGCAATTTTCCATTCATGATATCATTCTGTTTTTTATAGTAGTCTTTAGCCATATGACCCATTTTACCACAGTAGTAGCATTCAACATTGCTGTTTGCATTTTGGTCTCTTTGCCATCCACCACGACCTCTTTGGCTCCCCCTGCCTCTAGAGTTACCACATCCTCCTTCATAGGACTAGTTTTCTTGAGTTTGTTGCATATTCTGATTTCTACCACAGCTTCTAGATTGGCCTCCTCTACCTCTGTCTCTACCTCTTCCAGCATTTGAGTAGAAGACAGTTTCTTTTGAAGTTCCTCCTGAAGAAGATGCACCACCATTTCTCTGCTCCTCAGAAATTAGAAGAGCAATCAACTCCTCAAAATCAGGAAATCTTTCACGGACGGAAATGGATGTTCGGAACTGTACATAATCCTTTCCTAGACCATTCAAGGTCACGGAAACTAAATCATTATCTTTCACTGGCGACCCAATGGAAGCAAGTGCATCTGCAATCTTCTTCACCTTCATGTGGTAGTCATTGATGCTCATACTTTCTCTTTGCACATTGTGCAACTCTTGCTTGAGTTGCATTTTCCTGGCTTGCGTATTTGTGCTATACATTTTTGACAAAGTATCCCATGCCTCCTTTGGCGTGCTTGCATCTTGAATATGCACAATCATAGAGTCTGAAATACTGATAGACAGCCAATACATAACTTTTCTGGCTTTCTCATGCCATCTTTTAAATGCTTGCATTTGCTATTGATTGGAAACATCAAGAATAACTGGTTCTTCTTCATTTCCTGCAACAAATTCCCAATATCCTTTTCCCATAAGGAAATTCGTCATTCTAAACTTTCATGCTTGGAAGTTGTTCTTGTCAAGCTTTTCAGTGACAATCTGTGAAAGAGAATCAGATGCCATTACAGAACACTGCAAAAAAATTCTATCACTGTAAACAACACAGCTTCAGCCTCACAAGGGCAAATCTGCAAAACTGACGAAAGTGATATTTGACCACAGTTACTTCCTAGACGATTTTGCATCAACAGGCAACAAGGATGATTCTGTAACTCACAATGTCTCTGTGCACAGGCATACGATGCAATTTCTACGGTAACTTTTCACCAACCTGTAGAACAGTGGTCGCACAGTATAAAACAAGGCCTTTTCTTGGGTGCGTGCAGAAAACTTCCGCTCCAAAATAGGCTCCGAAATGGCCTCAAATAAAAAAAACAGAGCAACCGAGGGCTAAAGCCCTCGCCCACAACATGTACTGCCCTCTTGCTACACCGTGAAGGGTGTCTCAATCTAAGACAATGCACTCTTGCATTTCCCGGCTGTGCTACCTGTAGAGACTTGCTCCCAAAATAGAGAAATGAAAGCAACATTGGTCCTCTTACCAGAACACCGCGAACTTGGTTTGCTTTCTTGAGCTCCTTACTATGAACAAGGCTTTGATACCATGTCAAGATTGTGGGAGAGAAGGAAGGAGTCTCACTTGTAGCTTTCTTGCTTGCACAATGGGGGAATACACACATAGGTGGAGGTTGAAAATAATTTTCCTCTTATTAGTTGTGTAAGCCAAAAGAACTCTAATACATAGAAATAGAAGAATCCTATATATGGGTCTCAAACCAAACTCAACTAACTAAGGTGGCATACTAACTGAGCCACGAACTAGAGTACATAAGGATAGCTGTCATCTAGCTATTATTCATGGGCGATGTACTAATCGCATCTACACATTAGGGGAGTTTTGAGGTCTCGAAAATGCCTTTTAGGATGTGGAGAGAGAGTGCTCTAGAGCAATAAGAGCAAAGCCTCTGTAACGGAACTTCTAATTAAAAAAAATTAAAAAATCATTTTACAAAAATATATAAATATGATAATATTACAAATTTATATTTTTAGTCTCTTATATTCGTGATTATGACATATTTTGTATTAATGGCATAGAGTCTCGGCTACTTTTATTTAATGATGTTTTTAGATTAATGATAATGACTGATGTAATCGAAATTCAAATTGGTGAAAAGCATGGCGCTTAGTTTTTTCCCTCCTTTCTTTTATTCCTCTATTGTTTTTCCCTCCGTTATGATAGCCTAGTCCTGTGTGTGTGTGTGTGTGTGTGTGTGTGTGTATCTCTCTTCTACCATGGATACAGAAATTCGACCTTCAACAAGGCGTCCAAGCTCCCAAATCACATCCATATCAGTGTTTAACTCATTCCAAACTGATGGAAGATGGATTCCTACTATCATTAGCAAAGGTAGTTGGATCACCATGCAACAAGCAAAACGTGGAAAAAGGCAAAGACATGAGAGCTCGTTTATCTCTGCTTGGAAGGGCAGAATCCGAGATTTTAAGCTTGGAGCAAATAAGAATAGTATCAAAGAGGTACTAGTGCAACATGTGTTCATGCATAGAGAGCTGTGTTTGAAACCTGGATCTTCAAAGCTTCCAATGCATAGACCAAATTGTAAGAATTTGATTCTTAAAGTTTTTCCTTTCTTAAACATGGTTTAGGTTTTTCCATTATAATATTTGTTTATCTTGTAGATGTCTATCCCTCTAATCTTGAGGAATGGCAACCAACGGAATCTATTATTGATGTTATTGATGTTATACATGGTTCAATTGGAGAAGAAATGTATAGAGGTAGAAAGAAGACAGAGCTTGCAGAGAATGGAATATTCTTTTATGACCATTCTTATGTTATTTCTATGCGGCGTTGCCAATGGGGATCAATAAAACTCCTTCCTTTGCCAGATTTTTCAAGCTTTGAGTGGCCTTTGCCAAGTCCAGCTACTAGTGAGGGCTATAGATGTAAGATATTTTCTGAGATTCAGAAAGCACTAAAATCTAATATCTCAAGTAGGCTAAGCAAAGTTACTTTATTTATGCCTATTAATATATTTATTGATTTCTTCTCTAATATGGAGATAAGAATAATAAAAACCATGCTTTCAGTGAAGAGACTAACATATGATCATATCATACAATTTTTTGATGAAGGATGGGATACAAGGACAGAAGGAAAAATTATATTTAAGATAGATCAAGACTCTATAGCTTGTAAATATATGATTGCTACTCAAAATTTTATCCTTAGCTTTTACTATAGTCGATGGCATTTTGTTGGTAGTAGTCTAGTTGCTTTAGACCGGAATCTTAATGACTTCAGCAAGGATCCTATTGTGGATCTTGATATTTGGTTCAACGAGGATATTATTGCAATCTTAAAGATCAGAAAATCATGTACGCTACATCAAGTGAGGATGGATTTATAAAATGAAGACATTGAACTACCATGCTCCTTTGTATTCCAACTTAACAAGAAACGAGTAAGTTTTCACATCATATTATATCTACTTAGATGTATATCAAGATCTCACTTTCTAACTAACAAACATTTGTAATTTATTTTTTGTAGATATCGAAAAGGAGAGAAAATAAAATACACTGCAATGACATTCAAGAAAAGATATCTTTACTATCAATATAAAATACATATACAAATTTTGTAGCAGATGTCTATCTGCCATCTCTATGAGATATACAAGGGCTGAAGGGCAAATTTCTATATATGAAGGCCTACAAGGCGATATGGCAAAGCTATTTCTTTTTTGGAGAACTATCATTTCTAGGAGTCCTTTTGCCTTGCTTTGATGTCTTGGGTATAGAAGGTGTTGAAGCTGTGGATTTGCCTTCCGTGGTTATAGGCACCGCATCTCCTTCATGGTGCAAATCCCCACCAATCTCTGTTGTTGGTTGTATACAATTGACCATCATATACTTCAAGAGCTTTGCTCTGATGTACCAAATATGCTCAGATGTATAGCAATCCTTCGAAAACTGTCACACATTTATAGAAAAAAGAGTTTTAGTTCATTATTGTTCTTACAATAGACTATATTTTTATCATCAATGGACTATTTGCAATTAATATCTATCTTAAAGTTTAGCATCTTTCATATTACCTTTACATGTTTATCATCATTAAGATAAACAAAGTTAACCATTCTTCTAGCATTTGCAATCACCCTCCAGCCACAAGAATGGCTATCATCCTGATGGGGACACTGCAACCACCAACACAAAGTAAAACTATAAAGAGGATGAATGGTAGTTCATAGAATAAACTCGTGTTTCAATTATTTTAATGAATAACTTACCGCAACTTGTCTATATTGCATTGTTGCAAGCAAATCAGATGGCATAGGGGGTCTTTTCTCTAGCTCTTCAATTAATCTTTTGGCACCTCTGTATATAAAATATGTTGAAATTTAGAGTACTTACAAAAAAAAGAATTGAAATATCAAGGAGCCCTTGGATAATATAACTTACAATTTAGCATTTCCATGGCTTCCTTTCATAGAGTTGATTAAAAAGCATTGCTTATCCACAAGGTCTATTGCAATCAAGCTCCAATGAGAACTAAAAGCAATCATATCTCAACAAATTAGTAGGATAAAATCTCAAAAACTCTAATAGAATATTGAATCACTTACTTTTCATTATATGGAATTATAAGCAGCTCCAAAGTATGGAAGTCAATCAAATTGAGCCAGTGCTCAATAAAACTTGCATCAAGCTCATTCCTCATAAAGAATGAGACAGATGGATCAAAAACCTCAATTTTTTGTTGTATATCCAAAGGAAACTCATGCATTATACACCTAGAAAAGGCATAGAAATAGTGAGTATAAACAAGAAAAATCTTATTGCTAAAAAAATATAAAAAAGTATAAGTAATTATGGATGGACATACCTTAGGCCAGCAAGAATAAGAGTGTCATTTACTTCTCTTCTTTTATCCTTAAGAATCTGAACACATCCAGCATCAAAGGAGAGAACCTCAGTTCTTTTGCCTAAGTCACCAGGTAAGAAACAAAACACACTGAATCCTTTTGGATTAGTTGCTTTAAGAAGGGTGGCTAGCTCATTTTCAAAGGACTCTAGTTGCTCTATTTCCCTTTCTTCAACCCTTTGCTTCCTATACTCTCTCCATTTATCTGCTTGTTCCTCTTTAGCCTTCTCCTCTTTTTCATGTTGCCTTGTATCCTTCTCATGGGTGACATCCTCAACCCTGACACCAGAATCATCTTTCTTTCTTCTAGTTGGGGGCACATTAAGGATATTAAATGTCTTCATATCAGTGAGGGGAATTGGCTCAAGGACCTTTGAAAATCTATATCTTAGCCTCCTAAGAATTACCATGTCATTGTCCATGAGTGTGAGCCTATGAGCATGAGCAGCACAAATGTAGGCATCTTGGAAAAACTCAATTAGAAAATCCTCTGTGGCTTCCTGTATACAATTAAGAGCTGTTCTTGTCCATCTGAAACTATCCAAACTATATCTGTCACAAATTTCCCTGACAAGCCTCCGAAAAGACAACTTTGGAATTGCATTGTCAAGAGCATTTACTGCCTTCCTAATCTCCCTTAGACACCTGACATTTTGAGAAAACCTTCTCCTTGGCTTTGACTTTCTAGAGAGCTTCTGAGGCTTTGAAGACTGATGAATCTTTGATGCTAAATCCCTTGGATCAATCTTCTCTTTTCTTGCTGTTGACTTAGTCCTAGCCATCTGCCAAAAAAACATTTGTTACTTCTTCTCCAGTATGTAAAGCAAAACGCGAGTCCCAGACAAGAGTTATCTATGCTGCATGGCGTTTTCTCGTATCAGCTGAATTTTTCTCGAGCTGTCTAGTGAGACGCGAGTGTCAAGCAAGGCGCCTCCTTGCAGCTGCTTCTTTTCGCGTTTCACCGGACTTGTTGTCCATTGTATCCAGTGAAACACGAATTTAAGCCAGGAAACCTGCTTGAAGTACCTTATTTTCGCGTTTCACCGGACAACTCATGAATAGCATAAAAATTGACAATGTGAAACGCGAGTGTCAAGCAAGGCGCCTCCTTGCAGCTGCTTCTTTTCGCGTTTCACCGGACTTGTTGTCCATTGTGTCCAGTGAAACGCGAATTTAAGCCAGGAAACCTGCTTGAAGCACCTTATTTTCGCGTTTCACCGGACAGCTCATGAATAGCATAAAAATTGACAAAACCAAGAAAAAAGAGCTTTGATCCAAGGAAATCTTTTAAGATTACTTAAAATATCCATAGGGAGGAAAGAAACAGGGACCGAGAGCATGGAATGCTCAGATAAGTAATTATTAACAGCAGCATGGATTTCAGATAGCTCATGCAGATCACAGTAAGATTTTCTTAAATATCCACAATATTAAGGAATGCTTCCACTGTGGAAAAAATTCTTTTGTAGTGGTCATGAGCTAATAATAACATAAAGGATTAAGGAAAAATATTAAAACAATGCATTGAATGGAGCTTGTTATTGAAAAGCAAGATGCAGAAACCATACCTTCTTTTTAGCTTGTTCTTCACAATCTCAGCCTAAAGATGACAATATGCTTGAAGGTTTGCTTTGTTGGAGAAGCAGTGAAATGCTTGGAGATTGGAAGGAAATGCTTGGAGACTGGAAGGAACACCAAAAACAAAGATGGAGTAGCGATAAAATGCGATGAAAGCTGAAGGCGGTGAATTTGCATGGACTCAACGTTCTTCGCAAAGTGTTAATAACACACGTGTGACGTAGTCTCGCTTATCGAAATTTTTTATTTACTTGGAAAAGGGTTATTTAACACACATGTAACGTATTTTTGGAAAAAGAGAATGCGCACGTCTTCTGAGGAGTTTATTACGCTGTGTTAAGTTAGACACGTGTACACGTATTTTTCCATTATTACACAAACTTTTTCGTTGGAACTATCACCACATGCTTAACGGTCGATATAAAAGCATTTCAAACCCATTTCTCCGACATTGTCTTCTTCTCTGCCAAAATTTCGTCTCGACTTCCCTTCAAGGTCCTTGCATCCTGTGTGGAGAGCAGTTCAACAATCTTTGATAGGTAACAATTTTTTTTATTACAAGCATTTTAATAAAATAAATGTGATTAATATAGAAAGAATGTTTTATAACACTTAAACAATTAAAGATGTTATGTGCTTTCTATCTTTCAAAAGCAGCATAGCTTTTCCAAAAATGATTATATTATCAATTTGTGTGTTTCCATAGAATTTATTTATTGTTCATGTTTCCTTTCTTCATTTGCAATTTTTAACAAGTAAAACGCGAGAAAATGTCTCTGTTGATGATATTTTGCTTAGTATCGCGTTTCACCGGCCACATTTTAGAATAATTTTTGTCTTCAAGCTAGTGTCCGATGAAACGCGATTCCTTCACAGGCATTTGCCTTTCACACTTGAATTTTCGCGTTTCACCGGTTAACTAAAAAAATTCTCCTGTTTTGATTTTTTTGTCTTGGAAAATCAATGTTGGGGCCTCTTTCCATGATATCATCTTGTTTTATTGGATATTGGTTCTTTTCTGCTTTTTTTTTTCAGGGATAAATATTTTTCTGGTCAAAATGACAAAGAGGAAGCTATCTCTGGAAGGAATGGATGAGGAGGAGATAATTGAGACATCTGATGATAGGCTCTTTGATTTTTTACACATCACTGGAAATTCTTCCAAGTTTTGCTATATCGGGAAAATTTTCAATGTTCCTTTTGATTTGAAGGAGTTATTGGAGGATCTTGATGATAAACTTAAGGAGTACAGATGTTTTTATGATAGACGTGTGCAAGGTTTGGAAGTCAATGGATTTGTTCATTATAGTGATGTCATGGGAGCCACCAATACATCCAGGTCAACTTTGCTCGGCAGGTTCAACCTCATTGATGAGGAATTCAGAAAGAAAGAAACATGTTGCCCTTTCCACATGTACCAACACCAATGCCTTCTAATCCACAAGGACGTTGGATTTATTGTGTATCTTCAATACATGGAAAATTCTTTTCCAGATATAGACCAACAGAGAAAGCTAGAGGATATTGCAAGTATGGATAAGGAGGTCGAAGAGAAGGAGGAGATGTTCCAAGAAGATGTTGAGAATCAACTTGTCCAAGGTTTTGATGTAGGTTTATTCAAGAGTGACAATATCACAATGGTGGAAGAAAAGGAGATTGAGCCAAGTGCACAGGTTAATGAAGAAGGTCCTGGTGCGCAGATCGGTCACAGTATGCTCACGTAGTGAATCCCGGAAGGTCCCCAAGAACAATGAACTCTACCTTTTTGCACAAAAAACAATGTAAAAACATGAACGACAAGAAGCAAGAGACCAATTGGGTTCAATCTCCCCCATGCCTTGTGTGAGCGCTTCACAAAGCATGTATTTTATGTATATTTCAATCTTCATGCTCAATAATAGCCCAATTTACAAAAATATGACAAGCTTTTAGCTTTTGAGTTTGCTTTCTACAAAAATAGGAAATAAAGCTAATGGACGGTGCCCATAGAGTCTGGCACGCCCAATCTCAATGTCCAAATAGAAATAACATATCCGTGCATATAGGCGCATACAAAATAATAATAAATAATCGATGTCTCAATAGACATAACAAAATATAGGCGTGGCGCCTATCAAAATATAATCCAAAAGTCGAATACCCGCTAGACTCCAATGCTTTCCTCCGCCACTGCTGCTAACTCTACACATCAACTGAAGCATTCACAATCGTTAGTAAAATAATACAATTAAACCGACAAAAGTGAATACCTAGCAGTCTTCAGCTACATAAATAAATCAACTGGTTAGAAATAAATCCTAACCTTAATTTATTACGAGTGCGCACTCTAAACTCATAAACGTTTATTAATTTAATATGCATTTTACGGAATCACCCGCTATGGAATCACCCATGTACACACTAAATTAATGAAACGCCCGAAAAGGACAGGCGTCCCCATCAACTTCTCGCACAAAGAATCCTCTTTGTGTATGAGCCCCGGTCATCTAAGTTTACGGAATCCACCGTAAAACCTCACGGAATCCACCGTGGAATATGCCTCCTGGCATCATACCCCCGGGGTGGGATAGCAATTGACCTCAATTGCTATTAGCTCAATGTGGAGCTAACAGAGTGGGAAAAGCATTTAAGTCTCTAGCGTGCATCCATTGTGCTTCCTCTACAGGATGGTTCTTAAATTTTACTAGATATCTAGAATACCTTCGGCCAGTTCTAGTGGTCATGTAGTCAGTGTCTATGATGGCTTCTAGTTCAAGTATTTCAGTCTCTTCCTCTAATAAAGGTGGGTTTTCATAAACAGGGTGGATAGGTAATTGGCCTCTAAATGGTCTCAATAAACTAATGTGAAATGTATTATGAATTTTCCAATGAGATGGTAATTCTAACTTGAATGCATTATCATTAATCTTATGAATGATTCTAAATGGTCCGTAAAATCTAGGAGCTAATTTGACAACTGGATGTCTATCTACACTTTGCAGTCTACGCTTTTCTATTCTAAGCCAAACATAATCATCAACTTTGAAATTCATAGCTTGTCTTTTCTTGTTGGCTTGTTTGGTATATGATTGTTGGGCTTTAGCAATCATATCCTTAACCTCATCAAAAATACTATTATGCATAACAGCAATATCATCGGCACTTTGTATTCTATTAGACAAAGATGCAACAGGTGTAGATAATCTATATCCATAAATAACTTCAAAAGGTGCTTTCTTTGTAGATGTGTGCGGTGTATTATTGTAAGCAAACTGTAATAAATGTAAATGAGTATCCCAAGTCCGAGGTTTAGAGATAGTGTATGCATGTAAAAGATCTAGAATGGTGCTATTTGTGGCTTCTGTTTGTCCATTTGTTTCTGGATGAAATGCAGATGAGAAATCAATCTTTGTGCCTAGATTTGCAAATAGTGTAATCCAAAAGTTATTACAAAATCTAGAATCTCTATCTGAAATAATCACTTTCGGCAATCCATGGTTAGTAAAAATAGTTTTCAAAAATAACTGTGCTGCTTGTGATGCTGTTAAAGTTTTCTTACATGCAATGAAATATGCTTGCTTACTAAATCTATCTACAATTGTCCAAATCATGTCATGGTTAGATTTAGTATTTGGTAAGCCAGTAATAAAATCCATAGATATATATTCCCAAGGTTTAGATGGAATAGACAAAGGCATTAATAATCCATATTGTTTACCATGATGTCTCTTTATTCTTTGACAAATCAAACATTCAGAAACGAAATTAGATACATCTGCATCCATATGCGGCCAATAAAAATCTTCAGTTAACATGCGTAATGTAGATATGATACCTCTATGACCTTGATATGGGGGACAATGGATTTCATTCAAAACAAAAGATCGGAATGGAATAGTAACACACTTGATTTTATCTTTTTCTGGATAAGTTTCCTCATGGAAATAGTCATCAAACTGGCTAATGAATGATAAAACAGTCTTTCCTTCTCGTATGCCATTGAAAGTGCGAAACTTGAAACTTTGTTTACTTATCTTGGATTCCTTGCGAATGGTTTGTGCTTCAAGAGTGGCGTCGATGGTACGTCGAATCAAATCTTTAGCTTGAGGTTCTTCTTTGTCGGGAGTCGCTCTTTGTAATTTTGTCAATTGCGCTTGCAATGCTTGCCTAGCCCTTCGCTCTTCTTCCAATTGTAACATGATTAGATCCAGCTTTTGTTCCATGGTAGGCTCAGGTAAGTCGTCTTCAGCCATAGGATCATCCATATGTGGGGTCGTCATCTTGTAAAACTCAATAAACCTTTCTCACTCAAAATCAGGTTAGCGGGATGAGCGTAGCTCAAATTCGGGGTTACAAGGCTATGTATTTTTGGGTATTTCTTTCTCAATTTTCAGAAAATCTGCAATATTTCCGTCTTTGTTTGCTGAAAATACTTCAGCGAACCTGTAGATAGGTAGAACACCTTGCCACGAACAACTTTCCAGTTCAGAGTTTTTGCATAGAAACAAGCCTTCTAGGAGTTTTAAGCACTAATCAGTTCTGACTCTAGTTGACTAGTCTGACTTGCAGAATTGCAGACTTAGCCGACTTGCAGAACTTAGGCCGACTTGATGAACTTGCAGGACTTGATTCCACTTGACTTGCAGAACTTGACTTCTAGTGTGCAGGACCCGGAGTTTAGTAACTTTCTTGCCCTGTGTGACTTGTAGAACTTAGATGTGATTTAGGAGATTAAGCTTAAAAAGCTTAATCAATAGTCGTCGTGATTTCGTGGGGGGGGGGGGGGGGGGCGTTTTTTTCCCACGTCGCAAAATTTTCGGCCTTCCTCAGAGACCACGTCGAATAATCGTGAAGCTATTAAGCTTCTTTTTTAAGCTTATAAGCTTAATAATTAAGCTTTGAAAAAGATAGATTATGGAGTTTACTCACTGTTTCTTGACGACTTGATGAAAGAGAGGGATGCGTGGTCCTCCGCCTACAGGGCCTGGTCCTTCACGATCTGAGAGTAGAAACAGGGGTTCTTGATCGCCAGAAGTCTGCCTGTATTGACAATTCGCGACGAGATTGACTGTAGAGCCCGATCGTTCCTAGAGCTCCGCCTTCGCCCGAGATTGGTAGCGATTGGAAGCTCTTGATCTCAGCTCCGCTCTGATACCACTGGTGCGCAGATCGGTCGCAGTATGCTCACGTAGTGAATCCCGGAAGGTCCCCAAGAACAATGAACTCTACCTTTTTGCACAAAAAACAATGTAAAAACATGAACGACAAGAAGCAAGAGACCAATTGGGTTCAATCTCCCCCATGCCTTGTGTGAGCGCTTCACAAAGCATGTATTTTATGTATATTTCAATCTTCATGCTCAATAATAGCCCAATTTACAAAAATATGACAAGCTTTTAGCTTTTGAGTTTGCTTTCTACAAAAATAGGAAATAAAGCTAATGGACGGTGCCCATAGAGTCTGGCACGCCCAATCTCAATGTCCAAATAGAAATAACATATCCGTGCGCATAGGCGCATACAAAATAATAATAAATAATCGATGTCTCAATAGACATAACAAAATATAGGCGTGGCGCCTATCAAAATATAATCCAAAAGTCGAATACCCGCTAGACTCCAATGCTTTCCTCCGCCACTGCTGCTAACTCTACACATCAACTGAAGCATTCACAATCGTTAGTAAAATAATACAATTAAACCGACAAAAGTGAATACCTAGCAGTCTTCAGCTACATAAATAAATCAACTGGTTAGAAATAAATCCTAACCTTAATTTATTACGAGTGCGCACTCTATAAACTCATAAACGTTTATTAATTTAATATGCATTTTACGGAATCACCCGCTATGGAATCACCCATGTACACACTAAATTAATGAAACGCCCGAAAAGGACAGGCGTCCCCATCAACTTCTCGCACAAAGAATCCTCTTTGTGTATGAGCCCCAGTCATCTAAGTTTACGGAATCCACCGTAAAACCTCACAGAATCCACCGTGGAATATGCCTCCTGGCATCAGGTCCTCTTGCCTGTGTTCCAACATTTCCCACTTATCTTATCAACAAGAAGAGATATGTGTTGCTAAATGATATTCAACATCTTTTTGATCTTAGAGAAGATTATTGCTTAGCAATCCTTGCAAGTTGGGGCAAAAATGACATGAATTTTATAGGTTATGAACAAGAACCACTAGCAAGTCTTGATGTTGAGGGAGAGAATTTCCAAGATAGCTCTATAGCCTTACATACATGTATTAATCAGATCATAGAATACGAAAAGGGGGGGCTACCTACAGAAGAAGAATTCTTGCAGGTCCATAAGAAACTTCATATTGATGATGTAGGGTATGAAGAGAGATTGAAGTCTCCATCAGATGAGAAGCCCAAGAGTTCAATAAATCTTTATGATGATAGTCTTCTTGAAGAAGATGAACACCCTAAGGTATGAAATATAATTCGAAGTTACCCATTGAGTTTATGTTAGACTTTATTATGCATTATAGATAAATATCTTATATCTTGTACTGTTGTGGTTTGTTCTATAGATTGAGATTGAAGATCTGGACAACTTTCTTGGAAGGGCCAAGGGCTCTAGGCCAATGAAGCTTGGAAAAAATCAAAGCCTTGGCCATTATATTGGAAACTTAAACAATCAAACAATTGTAATATATCATAGTAGATTGTCAAGCTCTCCAAGTCTACCAATGATGGCTTTGAGAGCTATCTCAAAGGTTATTGGATCTCAAGTTTTCAGTAGAGGTTTGGACAAGATCATTTTGGTGGAGAAGGAAGAAGCCATAAGAGTTTTTGGCTTTATGCCCGGATACAGTGGATCTAGAGCTGGATATTTTGGAGTTCTTGGCTCCTATTTGCTCTCTTATGTAGGAGATAGTAAGAATTTGAAGCTTCTTCCAGGCTATCGGAAACAAGAGTTTTTGAAATACAGAGGTCTTATTGAGTGGGATGAAACAAAAGATTCCTCTAGAGGCCCTGTCGAGCTACCTGAAACCAAGGACTCCACTGAAGGCCCTGTCGAGGTGCCTGAAACTAAGGACTCTTCTGCAACACAATCAGACTAGAAGATGCCAAAGATTAAGGGTTTCTTGAAACCCATCTTTTCCCAACTCTTTGTTTGGTTTGTAACCATTCTGTAAATCTTTGCTTTGCGCAAGAATTTAAATATCTATCTTTTCTTCTTTGGGTAACAATTTGTATAGTCCTTGCTAAAGATGATGTATTGCTTGATGTGCTTGTATCTTTAAGCTTGAATTTATGCCAAATTTGTCGATAGAACCATTGAAAGACCTCTAATAAATTGTTGGCTTTGTGTCTTCCACCTCCATGTCTTGTATGTTTGAAATATTTTGTTCTTGCTTGATAATGTGATTTTTCCATACCTTGGGTTGACTAGATAGATAGAGATCCATATTGTTTAATAAAGTATGGAGCATGGTTGTATAGAATATGCTGCATAGTCAACAAATAAGGAAAGTTATTAAAAAACATTATATGAGTTCGACAATGAAGAAACAAACATATACAAACTTCTTACCATATAGTGAGTAAAGTGTTGATCACCCCAAGCTTCTGTCATCGCCTTTTTGAAAAGGTTCAATTGGTTTTTAAAGTCTTTGAGATCATCGTCATTCCATTCAGTCTTATCACAATAAAAAAACACTTTGTCTAGTGTTTCCCAAACTTTAGCTTTTCTATTTCGAGCTTGTCCATTATCAGTGTGATCCTTAACTGCATTATGTAGGGATTTCCACTGATTAAATTTAATAGTTGAGCCACCATTTCTCGAGTTTATCTTGCCAAGTCTCCCATGAAAGCCTAGAAACCTTCTAGCATTCACTCCACCAATAGATGGTTTTTTTGGGACACAATTACCATCCTTAGACTTTTGAAGATCTGGTTCAATAACAACATTGCCACCATGCAAACCAATTGCAGAGAGAACTTTTTCAACCTTTGTTATAGCATCTGTTCTAGTTGATAATGGCTTCAACTTCCATGCAAATCCTATATAGAGATGAACAAGCTTTTCGATTATCCTGCAAAGTGCATGAAGTGTACAAATATGGGCATTTGCTAAAGGAATGTCCAAGACTGGTTTAAACTGTGGATCCTTATTGTGCCTAGAGGGAGCTCTATTCCAATTGCTTGAGTTTAACTCTACAGCTGGTGACATGCAGTATAAGCAAGGAGATCTCGAGTTAGCTCCCTTTGATACATTATACATACATTTGAGTGTCTTTAGGTCACCAGCTATGTGCCACTCAATCCTGTAGTTCCCTAATCCTTCAACAAATAGCTCTTCTCCTGCTTGTTGCCTTTGAATAACATTAGGTATTGATGTTTGATGAAAAACCCAATATAGTATATCAAAATTCTCAGTATCTACCTCAAATGCTCCTAGCCACCAGATGTTATATTCAGATTGAACACTAAATGATGTTGAGTGATTGCAATGACTTGACGAAAGTGCTCTATTCATCAAGGTGATAGAGATTCTCTCCAATTTTTTACATTTCAGAATCTCACTTTCATCAAGTTTAATCACAAATCTAGCCACTCCCTGTGCCTCAGCTACTGACAAGTCATAAAATTTGATCATTAAGCATTGTAGGGTGGGCAAGTCAAGGAAAATATTGTTAAACTCATTAAATGTAACCTTCTTTTTCTTGCCCTTGAAGCTAGCCTTGATATGAAAAGGCTCACCTAGAATCTCCATCACTTTGTTATTAACTCTCTGTCTGATAGTCCTAACCACAAATGGTTTCGGAAGTATGCAATTGTGTACCTGTCCTTGCTTCATATTTGATTGTAAAAGTTGGAAAAGTTGCATATAAGCATCTCGACTGATACCAATACTATCTAGTGTCTTCTGTACTAACTCAGAATCCAAAGAATGATCCTTCACAAATGACTCCAAGCATTGTTTATTTGCCTTTTTAAATTTCTTCTTCTCCAAAATATCCTTTGAAACCACTGAAGGAAGAAGATGATAATAAAACTGAGCTGCTTTTAAAGAATCTCTTTCACTTGCATTTGGTTGTAGAAGAGATCTAAGCAAAATTAACATCACAAATCAATGCAAGTAGTTTAAATAAAGCCATATTTAAGATTTTTCAAGTGAAAAAAAATATACCTTGCTGCTTGGATTCTTTTACCACAGCCTCCTCCTCCTCGTTTGAGATTCTCAATATTTTTAAGAGCTCTTTGTCGATTTCGAAGGCCTAATAAAGTTTGCTTTTGTTGATAAGCTTTGATACGCTTTTCCAATGAATGAATTTTTTGTTGACAATCCTCTAGCTTCTGCAACAACTCTATATTGTGTTTCATCAAAAGATGATTCTCTAGTCCAAGGATATCCTTTTCTGCAACAAGATTAAGTGTATAACCTAAAAATCCATTGTAGCCATCACCAATAAACCTCATTAATGACGAGCTATTATAGAAAGGAGGAGTGCTATTTCTGCTAGGATCTTTGGGATATAGCTTTCCATCTAACCAAAGATCAATATTCTTCTTTCCTTCAAACCTCAGTATATGTTTCATAGACTCTGTAACCGTGATAGATTTTGTTCTCTTTCTTATCGGTTCATACTCACTGTCCAACTCAATATGAAGATGATAGAGAGGTCTTTTATGAGAGCTACAGAGATCATTAGATGATTGATCCATAGCTGAGTTACAGAGATTATTGGGTGATTGATCCATAGCTAAGGATATGATTAGAAGCAAGAACGAAAACAAAGAAGAGACTAATAAGGAGAAGAAAAAAAGAAGAGAGAAACGATGGAGAAACGATGGAGGGAGGCAATCGAGTATCCACCAAAATTCAAATTGAATATTACTTTTCACTTTAATGAGGAGAGGTAAGATCTTCATTATGACAACCTTGCCAACTTTATGGCGACCTAGATTTCTAGGTTTGATGTGACCACGAGAATATCACGACAATGATTTATTAACGAATTTTGATATTTTAACTTACCAAAATATAAACCTTTTAAAAATTCTATAAAATGATTTTATTTCGTAAATTGTTTTCTCTCTCTAGGATCTCTTACAGGGCATTTTCGAGACCTCAAAACTCCCCTAATGGCTAACAAGTCGGTGACATAAATGCACAACAGTCACCCTGGCATATCACGAGTGGAGCTCGATATCTCAACACAAACCACTTAAGCTAAAACCTTACGCACATCTCTGAGGTATCTTTCAAAATTTAGGCCTTCCTTTAAAAAACAAAAAACATGATGTTGTAGCTTGACTTATTCCACATTGCACATGGACTATGTAGCATGTTTATTTCAGTTTTCTATGTGTGATATGCATTGATCATGATGCTTGAGGTTTGAATGATGAAATATCTTGTTTAACAACTAAACTTTGACATAAGTCAATGGTGGATGTATACGTGTTATTCTCAATTGACTCTCATGTATAATCATTTATGCTCAATTGACATGTCTTTGTTTAAGAGAGTTCTAAGGAGTTTTAAAACCTCTTTTTGTACCTTAAAACTATAAAAATCCCTTTATAAAAAAACTCACATTTCTTATATTAACCACCCATAAAAGAAACTTACGAAATGTGTTTTTGACAGTTCGTTTTTTGAACATTTCTAACATTTTTGGCTGTTATGGCCATCAATAGGTGACATCATTTTGCAAAACTAGGTGACATCGTTTTTGAACGTCTTCTCTTCCAAGTCTACGTATTAGAACGTCGATAAGCATTTCTATATTTACACAACACCTTTCTAAAATGCTCTCTGCTTGGACCTAGAAAGCAATCCTTATGTCTCCTACATTTCCACAATACCTTTTCCTTTGAGAAATCATGAATTTGAGCAAGGGTTTCAAACATATAAGTTGCGTTGCAAGCTAACTAAGCACTTCATCCATCCCACCAACTACTTTATATTCGTTGTGTTAGCAACTTGCAAGCCAACTTTCCCTTTTAGCCTAAGCACATCAACCATCCAATCAACTTCTTTATCTCTAATCCATAGTGCCTCACAATCTTCTCCAAAGGCCACCAACCATTACTAGCACTATCCAAAACTCTTTCCATCTCCACATTACTATGAGATTGAAGGCAAATTAATCTCCTACGATCTCCTAGAGAAGCTAGTGTAGCATTGGATAAGTTCTTGATTATGGGTCTTAGTTTAGGTATCCTTTAGATGTCTATGAAGCTTGCTGCAGTTTAAATAGGAACAATTAAGACAAAAGGAAGGGGGATCATTAGAAGACCTTCCTACCAAAGTGACTTTAAAGGCACAATAAATAGGTCTTCAATATGACCTAGTGACATCATAAAACAACCTTATTTTGTACCATGAAGCCATCCACCATGCATCATGATTTGCACATATGCAATCAAGCCTAGCTCCTCTTGATGTCTCCCCATGATGTTTACTCATGCCATGTGAAAAAAGAATAATTCAAATCATCATTAAGAGTTAAAGCAAGATCTCTCAATTGATGATCTAGATCAAGTTCATCCTACCTAAATCTTTCTTTCTCAATCTTGCAACTTGATCCCTGTGATCTACCTCCATCACAAACTATCATGTTTCAATCTCTAGCTACCAAAGCTTGCCCATTAAAGCTAGAAGTACCATTGTCATTAGATCACATACATGAAAAAAATAACACATTTGGAGAAAAAGTTTGATTTGCTTGCCCATTAAAGCTAGAGGTAGGACATCCCTGTTAAAAGTGTTAACTGCACAAAAAGAAAAGAAAATATAATAAATGATATCGGTAATTTAATATCCTTCTTTAAGATAATTGACAACATCATAGGAAATGGGTGTAACAGTCTCCAAAGATGCACCCTCCACTATAAATCTAGGTGTTGGACCTTCAGGCTACCTTTTTGGTAGAGATGTTCTCCCCTTTGCTTTGGCTTCTACCTTTAGCAAATCGTTTTTTTGGACTCTATCTAGAAATCCTCCTTGCATTAGGAAGGCTGAACATGCTGCAGAAATGGATTCTCCTCCTTACAATCCTATTATTTACTTGTAAAATACATGGAAGGCAAAAGATTAATATATCTCAAATCTACATAAACAAGGAAAACAAAGGCTTCATTGATCATATACACTTCCATAGAAGTGGTGCAGGATAGAACTTATGCCATATACCCTTGTGGAAGACACTATTCACCTTGATGTCCACATAGTCCCCAATCATGTAGGTGTGCAGGTGGAGAGAGGGATGTAACCCTTGTGATGGAAAGCCATGAGAAAAAATTGCATGTGTGAGATCAGAGACCATGGCCCGTAGGCATAGTGAGTTCATACACACACATAGGAATGAAAAGAAAGAGCAATATATAAAAACTCAAACTTTAGGGTTTTTTCCACCTTGTGTGTGCGTACCTCGTTTATTTTAAAAAGTAGAGCATCACCCTTTTACTATGAGAGAGAGAGAGAGAGAGAGAGAGAGAGAGAGAGAGAGAGAGAGAGAGAGAGAGAGAGAGAGAGAGAGAGAGAGAGAGAGAGAGAGAGAGAGAGAGAGAGAGAGAGAGAGAGACCTTTTTCTTCAAAATTTTAAAATAAACTCTTTTTTTTTCCAAAAAGAAAGATACCCACATATTTCAAGGCTAACTAGACTACTTAACTGAAGTTAAGAATGGGTAATTTTTTGGGGATTTGCACCACCTCGTCACCACACCATTGTATAAGCACATACCCTAAATGGCAATGCTAACAAACACATGACACATACGTTGAGTGCGTGTTATGGCAAGCAATGATTGGTTGAAGTAGGCTGTTAACTTGAAAATTGTGGCATAGTTTCTCTTGAACACTCTAACAGTTTTTCTAACACACAACTGTGGGATAAGAAACAAAACCTTCTTAAGGTGGGAAATATTTATTCTTAAAATTAATGTGGATACAAATTCTTTGCTATTATACTAGAAGCATTGGATGAAAATAGAGCACTTTTCAAAAGTGGAAAATGTGTTCTTTAAATCTTAGTTTTTGGAGAACATTAGATGAGCTGATTAACTTACGTCATATAAAAGCTAGAAGTAAGGTGGCCTATATGGTCATAGCTATGCATACAATACAGGATTCCATTGAAATCTGGTTGACCGTTGACAAAAGTGTAAGTGGACTGATGTTGATGTTTTGCAGGCTCAAATTGATAAAATAACCTTCCCAGAACAAAGCATGCTATTGCTTCATCTACTTGTTTGGGTGGAGTAATTGTTGGATTTGTTTTAGAATAATCATTCTCAAATGGTTACTTTCTACTACATAAACTTGTGTTTGCCAATCCATAGTTAATGAAACAAAATTTTTGAGCTAAGCCATCCTTTTTTAAAAGGCCTCGGTATGGTTTTCAAAACTCCAAGAACCTTAAAAATCATTCTTAATAGTAGCTATGTCCCATAGTATGTCACTAAAGTGAGGTATTGCCAAGCCAAATAATTGTTGAATGGAAGGCATTTTATAAAAAATTACACATTCATGGCTTTTATCATGGCCTTATTGTGAAGGGGAACTCAAAGCCCTTAACAACACCTGATCTCTTTCACAATCTCGAAAAAGAAAATGAGAAATTAAAATAGAAAGGCTAAGAAGCCTTTTATCTTGTTAGTTACTAGTGTTCATTGTGCAGTTCGTGCGCAAGGAACATTGTCTCACTTCGCGATAGCTTCACTGCTGCAAAGTAGGGTGCAAGGGAGATGAAGCTGCTGTGTCGCACAGTAGGTAATGCTATCACAAAAACATCACATGATTCACTATCTCATGCTAATGCTATCACATGGTAGCTTCACTTCCATACAGCACAGTCACATTGCCACCCTTGAGCACAAAAAACATCACATGCTTTACTCTCCTCTACTCGCAACCCCTCTATCTCTCACCCCTTTTACACCTCCTCCCTTAGTATCCACACTCACTCACTCAATCACTCTGTCCCTCCCTCTCTCTCGCTCTCTCTCTCTCTCTCTCTCTCTCTCTCTCTCTCTCTCTCTCTCTCTCTCTCTCTCTCTCTCTCTCTCTCTCTCTCTCTCTCTCTCTCTCTCTCTCTCTCTTACACACATGTATAAAAGGCCAGATACGCATTTGCATCCAGGAGTACATAGACTCATATATGCATGCAATGACCATGCACCAAACTTGGAAACTTGTATCCATACTTGCTCTACACAACAATTAGAAGTAGCTCTAGATGATCCTTGAATGCTACAATGAGAAATAGCATTGCTACGGTGAAACAAACCACAAATGAAATATACATGAACCACACCACAAAGTTTAAGTGTATCCAAGCATTACATACAAACTCTCAGTATTAATAACCCACATAGGTGAAGCAAAGCCCAAAACCAAAGTTTGTTCTAGAGATTGCGCCAATAACCTTGCACCACAAATTCAAGTATCAACAAACCACAAAGTGTCACTCCTTGATTGTGCATATGCATCTACATCCAAATGTTACAAAATTTTTGAAACTTCCCATGGGGCCTAACCAAAACAAAGCTTTCTTTTCTTTGAGAAATCACTGGGAAATTTTCCATTCTCCAATATAGCATGGCTAGGCAAAGCAAGCCCCATTGCCAATCTTCGTCTTGTTGATGGTACAAGGGACATGATAGTCTTTCCTATGTTTCTTGCACCTAAAATTTTAGAAGCCCACAACGTAAACGTAAGCACATCTAACAACCAACAAAGACTACTTAACATTAAAACAACAATACCTAGCCTAACATTCGTAAACCACTTGGTAGGCATTGTCATAGCTTGATGCAATGTCACAAAACAATCAAGGTCTTTATATTCATACATTAGCCACCCTCTTGGTATTCTACCAGTGTGAGATCATCGAAACCTCTTATCCTATTCAGTGTGAGATTGTCGAAACCTCTTATCCTATTCAGCTTCACCCATATGCACTTGAAAACACTGAGTATATCCACAATGTTTTCCTCCCTCCCCCCCCGGTCTATGCCTCTCCTTTGTTTGCAACCCCTCTCCCACACAATTTTTACATCTCTCCCTGTCTTTTCACTCACTCACTCACTCACGCACGCACGCACGCACGCACACACACACACACACACACACACACACACTCTCTCTCTCTCTCTCTCTCTCTCTCTCTCTCTCTCTCTCTCTCTCTCTCTCTCTCTCTCTCTCTCTCTCTCGTGTACACATGCATAAAAGGATAGACATGCATTTTCATCTAGATGTATAAAGACTCATATATGTATGCAATGCCTTTTATGCACTAAACTCATAAACTTTACCCATACGTACTTTGCATGATATCTAGAAGTAGCTCTGTACGATCCTTGGATGTTACAATTGGAAATAACATTGCACCAAACCATAAACAAAAGACATACGAAATGCATATTTTGTATCCTTGAGTGCAAGAAACCATATGCTTGCTCACTATCTTCTCTCTATCCCAAATCTCTCTCACTATTTTTTTCCTCTTCCTCCCTCTCCCTACCCCTCTTCACCCCCCCTCCATTTGCAACTCTTCTCTTGTATGTTTGTTACCCATCTCTCTTTCCCACTTCTATCATCCTCATTCCCTCCCTCCTCCCTTTTTATATTTCTTATCCCTCCGCAACCTCTATCTCTTCCTCCCTCCCCCCTTTTCACCTCTCCCTTCCTCTCCTCTTTTATCCCTCTCCTCTACTCTTTCTCTCATCCCTTTTACACCTCTCCCCTCTCTATTCACACTCACTCACTGTCTCCCTCCCTACCTCCCTCCCTCTCCTCTACTCTTTCTCTCACCCCTTTTACACCTCTCCCCTCTCTATTCACACTCACTCACTGTCTCCCTCCCTCCCTCCCTCCCTCCCTCCCTCTCCTCTACTCTTTCTCTCACCCCTTTTACACCTCTCCCCTCTCTATTCACACTCACTCACTGTCTCCCTCCCTCCCTCTCTCCCTCTCTCTCTCTCTCTTACACGCATGTACAAAAGGCCAAGCATGCATTTGCATCTAGGAGTACATAGACACATATATACATGCAATGACCATGTACCAATATTGTATTTTTGCACCCATACTTGCTCTGCGCAATAGTTAGAAGTAGCTCTACATGATCCTTGGATGTCACAATCAGAAATAACATTGCTACGCTGAAACGAACCACAAAGTTTAAGCATATCCAAGCATCATATACAAACTCTCAGCAATATTAACAATCCACACAGATAAGGCAAAGCCCAAAACCAAAGTTTGCTCAAGAGCCAATAACTTTGTACCATAAATTCAAGTATTAGAAAACCACAAAGCATCACTTCTTGATTATGCCTATGCATCTACATCCAAACGCTACAAAAATTTTGAAACTTCCCATGCGGTGTAACCAAAATGAAGCTTTCTTTCTTTGAGGAATCACTAGGAAAATTTCCATTCTCCAACACAGAATCCCAGGTGAAGCAAGTCCCATTGCCACTCTTCGTCCCGGTGATGGTAAAGGGGTCATGATAGTCTTTCCTCTCTTTCTTGCACCTAAAATTTTAAAAGCCCACAACGTAAACGTGAACACATTAGGCATTGCCACAGCTTGATGTAGCGTCACAAAACAATTGAAGTCCTTAAATTCATAAGCCGGCCACCCCCTCGTCATTCTATCAGTGTGAGATCATCGAAACCTCTTTTCCTGCTTAGCTTTACCCATATGCGCTCGACAATATTGAGTATACCCACAATGCACCACCTCAAAAAACTGAAAGTAAAAAGTCTATATTGACATCATCATATAAATACTCAATGGCCCTTGCAAGCGTTCTTCTTATAATATCATGTGTTGTCATTGCGCGCAAGATACATTGCAGTTCCTTCTGATACTCAAAAGCTGGATAATAGCCCTAGCTTGGAGTAGGCATCTGCAAAAGTCAAGCAAACACTTATATATAGTGTAGGAAATATATATTCAATTACCACCGAGTATATACCAATTGAATATAGCACAAAGGCCATTTCACATATATGCCAAGCAAGGACTACAAAGCCATCAAAATTCAGCAAATACATCTCTGCAAAAATGCAAGCATATCATTCCACCCTCCAAAAAATACATCTCTATATGCATCTCTTCAAAAAAGTAATGCACCTTATTGCATCTTCTGAAGTACATCCTTGTACACAATGTTCGTCATGACATTCACAACGCTTCCATTCTCATCTAGTAAGACCCTCACACCGCATGAGGATTTCACCCTTGAAAATGCAACATACAATTGTCCATGTGTAAATACTAGTGTCTTTAAGTAAAGACCAACAACAAAAAAAGTCCCTTGTGACTTATTGATCGTCATCGCAAATGCTAGTCGAACAAGAAATTGCCTCCGCCTCATAGTAAACGGAAATTGCAAGGTGTTAGGAATAAAAGTGATCCTAGGAATGAAAAATTGTTCCCCTACATTTGTCCCTATTATTATCTCAGCATCTATCACCTTTTTATTGAATGCCTTACATATCAACCGTGTACCATTACACAAACCTTTTGTTGGATTTAAGTTCCTAAGTAGAATAATAGGTGCATTCATCTTTAGCAGCAATAGATGGGGAGAAAATCAACCTCCAAGATCTAGTATATTTAAATTCTCTATAGAGTATAAAAATGAGCTATCATCCATCTCTGCAATTGAATCCGCACTATAGTATTGTATAACTTTTCCTAGCGTTGATTGCAATGCACAATGATTCAAAGAAGCCACCTCTGTGTTCTACATTGCAAGTATAGCACGCTCGTTGAAATATGCTCCAAAGTCTCTCACCGTGGACACTTCACCGCACACACTATCAACTAAGGTTTCGATAAAGTGTCCTTTTAATACCATGCTAGATGGAATGTGTAACTTATCACAATTCTCTGTAACACCCACTCCATTCCCTATCCCTTGAATCCAACTAATAAATCCATTATCCATTATACCACCAACTATTGACATCCTCATATTCCCAGACAACCTTAGCACCTTAATAGGCTGCCATAAATGAGAGTAACATAGTGCCGCATTAACAATATCTTCATGGGAGCCCTTCATCACAACGGGCAAGATCTGCCTAAAATCACCTCCAAGAAAATTGACATTTCCACCAAATGGTTTATCATAGCTCATAATATCTCTTAAAGTTCTATTAACAGCTTGAAATGCAAACATGTGTATCATGGGAGCCTCATCCCACAAAATAAGGCCCGACTATCTAAACGGTTGAGCAAGATCTCTCTAAACAGGAATATTACAAGTGGATAGATTACATAGATCCAATGGAATTTTAAACCTTGAGTGAGTAGTATGACTACCTTGTAGAAGTAAAGCAACAATTCCAGATGATGTTGTTGCTAATGCTATATGTCGATCACTGCGTAGCCTAGCAAGCAAACACTTGTAAAGAAATGTCTTCCTAGACCCACCAGGACCATTAAAAAAAAAACATTCCCAGACTTTCCATCAATAGCACCTATAATTGCATTATATGCAACTCTCTGTCTATCATTCAACATTGCCTCCATAGAAACACAAAATCTACATTGCTCTTCTCTTTAATTCAACCAAATCAATTGCATTCAATGGAGTCGAATGCACTATGTCTGAAACATCGTCCATGGCTTTACTTTGTTCCATGATGACTACATGAAACTTTCAATAGAGTATAAGAGTCCCAATCGAGAAATCTCAAAGCCATTGAAGACACAAATCGATAAACACATTTACAACTAAAAACCCTAAATCAAAAGTGACTTGGACTCAAAGATAAAAGAATAGTCATGCATGAACACATGCATAAGCAACCATGCATGAGCACATGCATACATAGTGCTCGCCAACTTGTAAGTACCCAATACATTTTACTCAACTTAGCCTCGTTACATTAAAACCAGTATAGGCTTCACAAAAAGGAAGCACACATCATCACAAAAAAAGCACTGGCCCAAGCACTTTAAAATAATATAAGTGAGACAATAATAGATCATAAGCATCATCCTGAGCAAGTCCTCCTCAATTGTGACCATTCATTTGACGACTCAATTGCTATAGCAAGGCATTAAACCTATTAAAATTCATTTGAAACTAGAAGAATGGTAGTTGACAACCCCTCTTGCAAATCACAGGCTTTTAGACGTACCTAGGGAGGTAGCCAATAGATCAAGAACTTGAATTGCATATAGAAGAGGTCGTTTGCTATATAAGGGTTAGGCACATTGATAGAAGCACAAGACATAGCACACCACAAGGGAGACGGATTTGGAATTGCATCTTGGAGATTGCAGTTGATGAGCTAGCTATTCTAAATTGCGGAGTGTTGCCACCTTTTCCACAACTAGCTTCCTGTCCAAGGGTGTTTGCTACCTTTTCTTGGAGTAAGGCCTGTTATGATTGAAATTTTCTTTCTTTTCTCCTATTAAAAATTTTATTTTTTATGTCATTTGTGTATTTTGTTACAGCCAAATGTGGAATGTGCGAAAGATGAAAGAAGTGGCAAGGCAATAGGGAAGGCATGTTACTAAATCCACAAGGACAGCAAGGATTCGAAGAAACATAGAGACTGCTTCAAGTTCTTTAGAGTTTAAACACCTTGAGACCAAGATGAATGAGTTGATGGAATTGCAAATGAGTTTATCCACACGAGTCAATCATGCGCTTGCCATTTACTCTGTAGAGTTGCATGAACAAGCTAAAGGTTTATATGGTGTTGTATGCGAGACAAAGCACACCTAGAGTGTTCTTCAACAAGTCTCAAGTGGTTTGGGTGGTTTATCAACCAATACTATTTGATATCATCAACAAGATGAAGCTAATCTTCATTCACAAATTCTGAGTGATGTGAGCTTTCATACTAATAGGATGGGGGATGTAAGTATAGGCTACCCTATGTATTTATCAACAGAGTATGAGACTGAGGGTGTGATCTATATAAAGAATTATCATGTCTTGCAATGTGGATATTACTTTATTAATTTTTCCAGTGTAATGCATGTGAGAGTAATATTCTCTAATAGTATGGTCTAATTATAATGTTTGAATATTCATCTCTCTCTCTCTCTCTCTCTCTCTCCAACATTTGGATGAAGCTTATGATCTATTGTTGTCTCGCTTATGTTATTTTGAAGTGTTTGGGCCACAACTTTTTTTGTGATAATGTGTGCTTCCTTTTTGTGATAATGTGTGCTTTCTTTTTATGATAATGTGTGCTTCCTTTTTTGTAACGAGGCTAAATTGAGTAAAATTTAGTGGGTACCTACAATGTGGTGAGATGCCTCTTTCTTGAGGTTTGATCTATACAAACAATTATCATTATCATGCCAAACAATGTGGATATAACTTTATTCATTTTTGCTGTGTAATGCATGTGAGAGTAATATTCTCTAATTGTATGGTCTAATTGTAATGTTTGAATATTCACCTCTCTCTCTCTCTCTCTCTCTCTCCAACATTTAGTTCAATTTATAGGGACTTGAATTAGATTAGAGTAATAATATGCCAATTAATGATTCCCCTCTCCAATGGATGTCCATTCATCCACATGTGCAGATGACACTCGCTAAAGGCCCAGCAAGCATCACTCAAACTTGAAGATATGTTAGTCTGAGGGTATCCTAGACTCAAAAGTGAAAGAATGCACACATATTAGGCCCAACGCATAACCAAATGCATATATGGCCATGCCTGAGCTCATGCACACACATCGCTCAACAAAGACCAACTAAGTATTGTCTAGCCTCCCTTCTCTCCCCCCACGCCCTCTCTCTCTCTCTCTCTCTCTCTCTCTCTCTCTCTCTCTCTCTAGGCCTTGGTAATGGATGTTCGTTCGTCTACATCCGTACATAGGCCTTGCCAAAGGCTCGAATGTGTTGAAGATCCAAAGGGCTCAAAGGTGAACGAATACCAAGGTGAAAATATGAAAAAATAAACTATTAAAATGGGTTCAAAAAAGTTTTATAATTTGGAAGAGATAGACAATGTTTTTCAAAATGGAAATTTTCATCAATCGAATCAAATGCAATAAACTCATTTAAAAAGTGTTGTAGAGGCTATATATATCAAGTAAAGCATGGATTCAAGGATGTGCTTATACATCAAGGGCAATGTTCTCGAGTGTAAGAGGATGACCCTACACGGTGATTCATCTGGGTCAACATTGTCGAAAACCTATGAAGACAAACTTTCAAAGAAGTAAGTTGCACATCAAGGGAAACATTCTCCGGAGTGCGACCAAGCTCTTATTCTTGTGAGCAATTAACTCACATACACCATCCTCTATACGACCTGCACTGTCCATAAGATCTTTCATCTTCTCATTAGGATGTAAGATATTGGGATCCAATGAATTCCCCTCTCCAATGGATCCAATATGTGGCTAATATTTTTGGACATGGTCATATACCTCCCTAATGTAACCCTTGATTTATTCTAACTCATCATGTATCCTCATCCCATCACAAAGGTTCCCTTCCTATTTCTCCTCCAAAATTCTCTCAATCCTCTGTAGATGGTACCAATGCTCTCACCAAGAGAAATGGAATCCCTTTGACATTGAAATAGTACCTTCACTTGCTTCTCAAGCCCATCCAGGCAGTACTCAGCTCAAGTGGCAACTGAGGTTGCAGATATCATGCTAGGACAAGGTGATGAGAATACTCTTGATCGTTGAGACATACATGTTTATAGTCGAGATGGACGATGTATTGCTATTTCAAACTTGCATAGGGCATATATACCAATGCTATACGTTCTTCTTTTTCCTATGGGTCATGATGGTTGGCATGTAAAGGTACCTTATAGTCGTGTTAATGTTCCTGGATTGTCTAATAAGGATTGTATTACTCAGATGCAATTTTATGCATTTCAACTACAAGTGCGTGAGGACACTGAGGTGTGCATGTTGTGGGGTGGTCAATTGTTGCAACAATTTATTATTGATGCTTATTGTAGTATAGAGCAATGTAGGTTGTCTTGGTGTCGTCAGAATCAATCCGTTTTATGCTCGGAAGTTTATACAGGCTTAGTAGATAGGATGGGAGTGATGGATGATGGGCTAGTGGGAATTATTGGTGCCTCTATTGGTAAAAGGGTGGTTTTGCCATCTTCTTTTACTGGTGGGTCAAGGCACATGTATCATTTGTATCAGGATGCCATGGCTATAGTGCAGAGTAACGGAAAACTTGATCTCTTTATAACAATGATATGTAATCCAAAGTGGTTAGAGATAACTAATGCTTTGTTGCCTGGACAGACTGCTTATGATCATCTTGATTTGACTACTCAAGTCTTTCATAAAAAACATACTAATATGATGCATACATTGTTGAAAAGGAATCTATTTAGGAATGTTGTAGGCTATGTTAGTGTGATTGAGTTTCAAAAGCCGGGGCTACCACATTCTTATACTTTGCTAATTTTGGAGCACCCTTCTAAACCCTCTGAAGCATGCCATTATGATAGATTTGTTTGTTTTGAGTTTCTTGATAAAGCAAAGTTTTCAGCTTTGTTTGAAACTATCTTAAAATGTAATGTCCATGGTCCTTGTGGTGCAATGAATCCCAAGAGCCCTTGCATGCACAATGGTCGATGTACTAAAAATTTCCATGAGAGGTTTGTGAATGTAACAATTGTTGATAGCTCTAGCTATCTTGTTTATAGAAGACGAGATGATGGAAAGATGGTCACAATAAAGGGTAATACTATTGATAATCGATGGATTGTTCCATACAATCCTTACTTGAGTAAAAAATACAATGCACATATAAATGTTGAGGTATTCTCAACTGTGGTAGCTATTAAGTCTTTGTATAAGTATATATACAAGGGACATGATCGTGCAACCATTAAATTTTATGTTGGAAACTCAGGGTTAAATGGTACAAGCTTTCATGAAGTGGATGAGATTGAGAGTTATTTAGATGCATGGTATGTTTCTACTTCAAAAGCGTGTTGGCGAATATATAACTATATACTACACAGTGAGAAGCTTGATATACAGTGGTTGCAAGTGCACTTTCCTTATGAGAATTGTGTGGTGTTTCAAGATACAGACAATATATCAGATGTTATGTAGAATGAAAATATCATGAAAACTACTCTTACGGAATGGTTTGTGTGGAATCGTATTCATCCAGTGGCTCGAGCTATTCGCTATCAAGACTTCCTAGTGTATTGCGTGTGGAATGCACAACGAAAGGTATGGACGAAGAGAAAGTGTAGAAATATATGTGGTTGAATATACTTTATGCCGCCCACATCTGGTGAGCGTTATTACTTGCGAATGCTCTTGACAATGTCTTGAGGATGTATGTCTTTTGATGATTTGCATACTGCTAGCAACGTGGTGTACAACACCTTTAAGGAAGCCTTCATTGCAAAGGGCGTGTTAGAGGGTGATGATGAGTGTGTTGTGTACTTATAAGAAGCTGCATCTATACAAATTGGTGCCCAGTTGTATGCTTTGTTTGTTGCAATTTTGGTCTTTTGTGAGCCTACGTAGCCTGGTTAACTTTGGGATATGTATATGTCACCAATGGTAGAGGATATTTTGTATAAGTTACAGCTAAAGCATGTGCATATATCTTCTGCATTTCTACAACAAGAGGCATCAAATAGGGCTTTATTGCATCTTCAGGATCTTTTACGATAGCATGAGCAAAGATTGTCTGACTTTCATGGATTGCCAGAACCTCGTCGAACAGATTCTTAGTTGTGTGCTAACCCTCTTTTAGAAGATGAATATGCATATGATATACTGTTCAAAGTGGTATTGGAAGGAGTCCGCGACGAGGTCTATCTGGATTTCTTGAAATAGATTTTGAAAAAAGATGGATGGATCTGCATGACAGGTTTGTCTTGCCGGTCCATTGTGAACAGGTGCATGAACTTTTAAAAAAAATAAATATTATGACATTGTATATGTCACAAATGTTGAATCTCTCTTATATGTAATTTTGAACAAGTAATTTTCTATCCAAACCCCCAACAATCTTGATGGAGGTATGTTATGCCTTCAACTCCTTGAAGTGCGAGAGTGTATAATGAAAGTAATGTTCCCAGCATAGATGAGAACAATATGCATATGGAGGGGTTGATATTGCAAGGTGTGGAGATCGAAGATGGCTTGGAGCATGTAGAGGAGGCAGAATTGGGTAATAATGATGAAAAGACAGGAGGCCAAGAATTCTTTGAGAACGAGATGGACTCATCCTTTTGTGGTGACCTTTCTATCGACCTTTCAGTCTATGTAGAGTTGTGCCAGGAGATTGACATGGGACCATAAGCTATGTCATACTTGCAACATCTGCCTACACAATTCATTGATGAATCACTTATAAGGGTACTCTAGAATATGCATTTTAAGTAACATCATTTTTTTCAGAGTTATATTACCATGCTTTGCTTGAATCTTTATATTGACTATGCTAACATCACTTTTTGCCTGTGCACGTGACCTTTGACGATATTTTGGAGAGTAGGATGAGTCAAGGGATGAGTGACGAGGAGTTGTAGGATATATTTACACATAAGTTTCCAGATCAGATGGCTTGATTCAGAGATATGGTGGAGCTGTCTCAAACACCATCAAGCCGTTCCATTAGATCTACATTAGCATGCTCTGATGCTTTGGTTTCTAGTAGACGAGGTCGACGCTCCAAACTTGGGCCTGATGGAGGGAGTGATTATGGGGGATGCTGTTGAGACGTGGATGCAGTGAGCCCATGGTCAGCTCTAGATACAGGTGCTAATCCTCGTTCTCATGCAAGTTTGAGAGAGGGTGACTCAGATGGTTGTTGTGGAGGTAACGATGTAGTGTCTTCATCTTGTCATTTTGGTGGAGTTGCGTCACTCGTAGGATTTGTCACATCTGTGGGGACGTCTAATCCCGTGACTCCAGCTTTTGCTCAGTCGTCCGTAGGTGGCACACCTATGGGTGCTACTCCGAGAGATACCACCCCTGTGGGTACACCAGATGTACGGGGGTCTCCTGGTTATGCCCAGGAGCGCGGTCGTAGGTGGTAGATGATACATCTTAAAGATGCCCCAGAGGGGTATGGATACCTTGTAGATGATAGGATAGGAGCTGCGATCATGAATGATGAGGGGAGGAGGGTGATGTCTCGTATGAGAGAGTTGTGCCAACAAGTTTTTCAGCACAACATCTTGGACCATTGGAAGAACATACTCGAGGGGAGCAAGGACTACATAGTAGTATCCTTGCATGAGAAGTTTCTGATACCCACTGTGGCATATAGGTTTTCCATAGGATGGATGATGGAGTGCATATGTGCGTACATGTTACACAGATGATCAAATGCATGCAAGGCACTTAAGAGTGGCGCATCAAAGCTCGAATGGCTAGATGCAAATGACTAGCACAGACTCAGGGAGGAGGCTACAGATTCTCCAAGACGTTGGAGACAATAGTGCAAGGTAGGGAGGGCACGACTGGAGGTAGGGTGGTCCATCATCTTGGGAGTGGTGCCCACATGACTTATCTAGAGGACTTTGTAAGTTTTTCTTTTGTTCTTCTTGCTTATTTTTTTGCAATATCGCTTGTACTGATGACAATCGTCTTTCTAACAATTGTATTTTGTTTTCTTTGTAGCACTCCATTACAAACTGTGATCCCACCATCCTAGAGACTCGATATGCAGAGAGACACAGCCTCATTGCATTGATCGATAGACTATATGCACGCGGTGGCCCAGTAAGTCACTCATCTTTCTTGTCCATAGTTACTATTTTTATTAAAATGCATTATGTATGGTGGATTGATGTGTAGTTTTTTTTTTTTGCAGAGCCTGTTCGATGCTCCTTTGCATCGGGACAAGCTTTCGAATGGCAAGGATCGATAGCTCACGCTTGGATTCATGGAGCGCACATTCTCTTCCTTTTTGGTCGTGTGATTTATGTAGGCATTTTCTATGCACTATGTTATTATCATTCTTTGTATCTTGCCATGATTCCAAGAGCTTTCATTCATCGATCTTGTATTTATTTTATGTATCAGTCTTGTGAGTTCAAGTACAATTTGCCTTCATTTTGACGACCATTGTACACTTTATATGTAATCCATCTGTAGAATGTAAATATAGCACATAATGCTACATGTGGTAGGGCAGCTTGCTGCCCTGTCACAATTTTTTTTCTATAAAAGTCTCTATTAGCGTCAAAAATTTACTACACGCATCGCTATTGTCGTTGAATGTGCGTCGCAAACCGTCACTATTTGTGTTGTTATTTGCGTCGCAAATGTGATGTAAATAACAATGCAAATAGTGATGCCAGTAGCGACAACAATAGCGACGGTTCTATGGAGACGCTAATACCGACGTGTTTAGCAATGATGGGGCAATTTTTTTGCAAACATTTTCGTCACTTTGAATGTTAGTATGAGGCATGTATCTTGTAGTGAGTAAAGTGAAATTTCCACCAAATAGTTTATCACAACTAATAATATCCCTCAAAGTTATGTCAATTGCTTCAAATGCATATTGGTGCATCATGGGAGTCTCATCCACAAAATAAAGCTCGACTATCTCAACGATTGACCAAGGTTGCTCTGAACATGAAGATTACAAGTGGATTGATTACCTGGTTCTAATGGGATTTCAAACCTTGAGTGAGTTGTATGACTAGTTGATAGAAGTAAGGCAATAGTGACAAATGATGTCATTGCTATATGATGATTACTATGCAACTTAGCAAGCAATCACTAAATAAAAAAATGTCTTTTTAAACCCACTTAAACCATCCAAAAATAGTATATCCTAAAGTTTTCACCAATGGCATCTATAACTACACTACATGCAATTCTATGTCTGTCATTCAACATTGCACAAAAGATCAAAGTTACAACAAACAAAGTACAAAGTTGAGCAAACTTGCTAGACATAGTTGGTACCTGTTTGAGGATGTCTTTCAATTAAGGCCTCCTTAATGTAGACAATGTATTCTAAAGTGCAAAGCCTTTATTAGCTTCTTCACGATCGTGATTGTTACCCTATGACTATGCCAAGGTATCTTCACTTCTCATATATTCATCAAAGGATAGGGCAATCACAAATTTGTCACCCACATCAACTCAACTTTTAGCTTTGGAGAGTATGATAAGACTCAATGGAGATTCAAACATTACCTTTTTCATGAAAATAATAATAATGTTAGATGTTTAAGTATGTATATCTAAATATAAGTCATACAAAGAGAGAGACAAAGATAGATTCTATATAATCACCAAGCAATCCCTCAAAACCTGTAACTCAAACATGTCAAGCAAATATGCCATGCTTGAATATCTTTGCCTAATATGTCTATAACTTTAGACTTCCTAGCATCTACTCAAACCTTTATTTATATTGAAATAATTATATATTTAAATGATTCTCAAATCTTTTTTCAATATTAGTTACTTTCTTGTATGTTATGGATGCTTATCTCACTAATTCTACAACACTACGATGCTCACATCAAGGTTGCATGTTTTTGAATATTATGGATAGGGAGTCACAAAGTTTATTACATCAAAAGTGTGGCATGTTTACTTAACAAATCAAATGAAGTTCACAAAAAGAAAGCTAATAACATAATAGAGAGAGAGAGAGAGAGAGAGAGAGAGAGAGAGAGAGAGAGAGAGAGAGAGAGAGAGAGAGAGAGAGAGAGAGAGAGAGAGAGAGAGAGAGAGAGAGAGAGAGAGAGAGAGAGAGAGAACAAATGTAAATGTCTAAGTATGAAATATAGGTTTTCAAATATCTAAATGTAAATTTTTAGGTATAAATACTTTTTATATCTAGAATTACATACTTCTTAGCATTTATTCAAACCTTTATTTACATTGAAACAATTAGAGATTTAAATGATTCTCAAAGCTTTTCCCAATATTAATTACTTTCGTGAACATTATGGATAGGTATTGTAATTGAGTCCAAGTTCAGATCATGGTCACTAGGTGCAATCAGGCTATACTCTCTCTATGAGAGTGAAGAACCTTAATATACTTGGACTTGACATAGAGATCTGCTACCATTGCAGATGCATTACTCATAGCATATCAAACAAAACATATAAGGATTGACCATAAGGACCATACAAAGTACTGCTCGAAAATCCAATGCTCAAACTAGATAACCATGGTTGCAACAATAATGCAATAATACCGATGACTGAGTGTATGTATGAAAACTATGTAACTAACATTGTACGTGTGTAACCATCTAAGTGTGAAACTTTTTGTAACCCTCTTCTCTTCCTCTCTGCTCCTAATATATCCTTTTTCGTGTAGTGCCTTGAAATCATTCCACCACTATCCTTGGGGAGGAGTTGCCTTCATTATTGCATCGTTGCTATAATCTTAGTGACATTTAGCTGCCACCAATCTACACCATCATGCACTTAACACATGGCACACACAATGGACTCGAACCCACATGAGTTATTCTTCGATAGCTCCTGTGTCTTTTAGAGTGGGTGCATCCTCAAGTGTTGTTGGGTGAGGGGCTGAAATGAGATGGGGTGGAGCCAAAATTGGTGGATTGTGAGGAGGAGCCAGAGCATGAGGAAGAGAGGAGGAGGAGGCCAAAGGGCTAGGTTGGTCAAGGACCTAGAGGTAGATGCGGCAAGGGTGCTCTCCAAGGGCAAAGTGAGGAATATGTCAAGGCGTAGGTCTCAAGGAATAACTGTGTTACCTTGTCCAGGCAAAGAGAGGAGGTAAACATGGCTAATAGTGGCAAGAAGCTAGCAATGAAGGAGAAGGGAAAACAAATAAAGTGCATCGAGAGTACAAAATGGTGATGATAAGGATAGAAGAGAGAATACGGTGAAAGATAATAAGCAAGTTATTTTTTAGGGCCGTTGATGCATGGCAGTTCAAGTGTTTGAATGTAGCCAATGCATGTGTGCCATGTCCATGGGAAATCATGAGTATTGCACACTTCCTGATACATCATACCACCATCAGTGAGAGCCATTGGGTTGGAATATGATGAAAAACATTTAAGTGAGGCCACATCACCATAAGTTGTGGATTCTAGATCAAATTCAATCTGGACTCCAACAATCATCGAAATTTCTGAACCAGACTAGGAGTAATCAAAATTTGAGTGTGGAAGGGGCCACCTTTGAGTCTTAAGGGCACTCTAGAGTAATAAAAAAGGGCACACTAGTCCATCTACAGCCCAGATGTGGAAGGAGATTTCCATGTAAATCAATAAGCTAAAAAGAATTAGATGGAGTTGCATAAAAGTTCCAAAAAGGGCTACTCCATTGCATCTTCAATTTGCCAAAAGCTTGCTCATTTGAGTGTTGAAGACTAGCACCACTTGTCCTCACTCGAAGAGCCACTTCTTGGAGAGGTGGTCTGGGTTTTTTCTGAAAATGAACTTCTAACAATAGCTAGGAACTCCAATCTAGTTTTCATCTAGTTCTACTAGTTTCTCTATTTGAAATGGGAGGGAGTCATGCAGAAGAAGGCAATCTTCCATAGCAATCTAGAGACCGGGAACAACGATCTCCAAAGATGTGATTGCCTTGATGCCATAAGTAAGATTGTAAGGGGTAATGCATGTTACCACCTTGAAGGGTGTGTGGTAAGCCCAAAATGCTGTTGGGAGCTTTGTATCCCAATATTTTTTATGTTGCTCTACTAGCTTGGTAAGGATTTTGCATAGGGTCTTATTGGTCAATTCGGCTAGGCCATTTGCTTGCAGGTAGTATGGAGAGATTTCTTGAATGACCAAGAAGAAGGTCGTCACATGTTTAATGATATTTTTGATAAAGTGACTGCTGTGATCACTTATCAATTCCACTGGGCAACCATAGATGGTGAAAATATCCTTAAATAAGCACTTAGCCACTATTTGGTGGATTAAATTGTTCAGGAGTACCCAAGCTTCTATCTACTTAGTTAGTAACCCATTGCAATGAGTATATACCTATTCTTGGTATAAGATGATGTTGGTTTGATGGGATTGGAAAAATATGATCCCCATTTCTAAAAGGGTTCCAATGGCAAGATCGGATGAAGTGGTAACTGATATTGGGGAAGGGATTGATTGAGTCGCTAGCAAGATCACCATATATGGTATGCCACCATAATCTTGCTTGCTAGATTTTCTTGATAGTGATGTCATCTGCAAAGTGACCTCCTACAATTCCTTAATGAGCTTCTTTCAGCACAACATGTTTCTCCATGGAGAGCACCACATGCTATATTACTCTAGATTCGGTTCGATGGTAAACCTGGCCTGGATAAATTCAAAATGCTGACTCAAAGAGCCACCATAATCCTGCTTGTTGCTAGATTTTCCTAATAGTGATGTCATCTTGGAATTCCTTAATAAGCTTCTTTCAACACAACCGCTTTCTCCATGGGGAGCACCATGCACTAAAGTACTCTAGATAGAGCCAATCATTTGCGTTGGTCTATTGAAATGTGGGTGAGGACTTATCTTGTGTCCAAGAAGATGAGCATTTCCTTGTACCAAGTCTAGGGTGGATTAGGTGTTGGACTAACAACTACTACGGACAAGAGTTGAGGATCCAAAAACTCATAATCAACTCCTAAAAAATGAACTTCTCCACAAGCTAGTCAAGAGAGGAAGTCTGCATTAACGTGCGAGGTCCTGGTCTATTCACCATTTTAAATCCAAAATTTTGGAGCAATGATATCCATCTAACCAAGAGTCTCATGGCATTCTGCTAGTCGACCAAGTAAACTAGGGTAGAATGATCCAAATGAAAAACAAATGAATGACCAAGCAAATAATGCCAAAACTTCTTAACTAAATAGATCATTACAAGGTATTCTCATTTAGTAGAATAGTTTTTCTCTGGTAGAGGAGAGTTGTCTGTTGGCATCAAAGATGGGTTAGGACCATCCATTAGAATCATGATGCATGATCACACTACCAATAGCAATATTGATGCACCCACAAATACATGGAATGGTTTGGTCCAATTTGGAGGAACTAGAATTGGGGCCTTTGAAAGTTGTGCCAAAGACGTTGGAATGCAAAATCTGTCACCTCATTCCATGTAAAGTCCGATTCAGGAATGTGGGCCAATTGTTTCAGAGGAATGGCCACATGTGCTAGGAGGCATAAATGCTATCCATGCAAACAAACTTACCCAAAAAACCACAACACAGTAGATGGGGAGTCTAGAACCATGGCTTACATAATAGTAGCTGTCTTGTAGGGTCTACAACAATCCCATCTCTTGAAATGACATGGCCTAATAAGACACCACTGGTTATAGAAAAAACACACTTACTTCTCAGCATATGGTGAAGCATAGCCAATGATGATGCAAGTGTAGGAGTGTTGTAGCAAAGACACTACATACATCCAGAAATACTCTCATGAAGTCAGTTAAGTAGGGTCCAAAGATTTTTGGCATGTCCCACTAGAAAGGGCATGGAGCATTCTTCAAGGTGAACCACATCAAAGTATAGAATAATACTCCTGTTGCCATAGTGAAGGTTGTTACATTCCCTAACCTATGCAGAATGCATAATAGGGCTGCAATGCTATATTCACAAATACAACCAATTGCTATAGGTAGTGCAAAAAATACACCATACTATATTAGATAATCAACCAAAAACTAAGAAATAATGATATTCCACTATGAGAATACATCCTAAAGCACTCATAACAGCAAAACAAAGACAAAAATCAGAGAATATGTTGAGAATACATCAGAAACACAGATATGGAACATGCCACCAACTATCAGATCTCATAGATAATTAGAAACTTCCATCATACATCAGGTCATGATCATGAACAATGACACATGAAAGTGACTTCTTTAGATCACGTGTGAAATTGTGGACATAACCATACTTCATGAGGCATCTAAAGCCTACTCACATAGAAAAATACTAAAGACTAAGGTAATGTACCATGCTAATGGTAAATATCATGTGTCAAGCCATGGTTAATATGTGGCACAACTTGATGGATGGTTGGAATAGCCACGACTCAGACCCTTGCATGTCATGATGTCAAATGCATTATCCAAAAGTAGACATACCTAATGAGATAAGTTGTGCCTTACTCAAAGACTTTTGCCTTGAAGTAAGCCACATAGAGAAACCATAAGTAGAGCCTATCTAGTAGGATATTTATAGCCTTCTAATGCAATTGCATAATTCACGCAAAAGATAGTCACAAAACTATAGGCATATATATAATAGGCATGATGGTATAACTTTAATCCACACTCAAAGCAAACTTTGCACCTTTTTGTCTTCTTCAATTTTCCCATTATATTATACTCAAAGACTATGGAAACCTCAATGCTTTCTAGGCTTTGCAAAACAAATTTGCTGCCATATGCAAGGTACAAACCTTCAAGTACTTATGAACAAGTATCATCTTTATCCTTGTCTCCTTCTTTTCAAGTTGTCTTTTTCCCACTTAGGATTGCGTGTATTCTTTCCACCACACAGTGAGCTCTTTCTTCCTCTTCTTTTCAGATCTTCCTTTGCCATATTCAATCTTCCACTTGTGCTCCTCCAACTTCTTTTATATAGCAGGCATGAGCCACCACTCCTTTTTCATCTTGAAACAGGAGGGAATACTTCAAATTTGTGGCTACTTGAACTCTAAAGGCTTCATAAGAAAACATATTGTAAGTTGTTAAATATATTATTTTGATCTACCATTGTTTGGACTTTGGACAACAAGAAACTACAACTATAGGAAACATAACTAATAGGTCTAGACAAAAAAGAACCTTCCTCATTTAGAAATCTTGAACAAGAAAACTAGAATTCTCAAAGAAACATGAATGTTTAGATTATTCATCAAATCAGTCCATCATTGCATTCTGTCGATTGTAGCAATCTAGGATCTCTGTAGAATAGGTAAAAAGTATTGCTTTCTCTTCTCTACTATTCTCGCAAAGATAATGCATTTTGAAAAATCTTTATAAATATCTATGCTTATCCATGAATGAAGATTCTCTTGCTTTTTCTCTTCCATTCTGTAGCGATTGTTGTTGTTGTTGTGTTGCTCACAATTCTTGTAATTTTGTGGAATCCAATGCTTCAAGATTTGCATGAAACAAGGTTGTTTTTGCTGGAATTTTAAATAAAAAATATAGTGAAATATAACTGCATCATCCACATGACATGAATGCAAAAATAAACCTTTAAAATGCATCTTCCTGTTTCTTGAAAGGTTTCACTACTTCACGCTTTACAGAAAATTCAGATTTCTAACTTGAAGCAAGGTTGTTTTTTATGGAGCTTTTAAAATAGAGATACAAGAAATGATAACTACATCATCCTGCTTCAATAAATATACCACTACTTCAGGTTTTGCAAGAAAATTCAAATTTCAACCATAAAAGACAATATATTTAGGTTACATTTTAAACCAAAGGCTCAAGAAAGCAATCATAGGGTATACACATAGAAAACCCATTGAACTGCATATATGAAATTTTGATTTTCTTCCATAAAACAAAGTCATTTTTAATAGAGGTTTAGGATGACAATGGCAGGATTGCCAAAGTGGTACAACCCCTAATCTATGTGGAATACATAATAGGGTTGCAATGCTATATATAGGAATGCAGTAAACTGTTGTAGGAAACACAAAAAATACACCATATCGTATCAGGTATTCAAATAGAAACTAAGAAATAATGATATGATATAGCATTATGAGAATACATCCAACAACACTCATAACAACAAAACAAAGACAAAGATTAGAGAATATGCCAAGAATATATTAAAAACACAGATATGAAACATATGCCAACTGTCAGATCTCATAGATAATTAGAAAGTTCTATTATACATCAAGTCATAATCATGAACAATGACCCATTAAAGACACCTCTTTAAATCACACTTGAAATTGCATACATAGCCATACTTCATGAGGCATCTAAAGTCTACTTGCATAAAAATTTACTAAAGGCTAAGGTAATGAAACATGCTAAGGGCAAATATCATGTGTCAAGCCATGGCTAACAAGGGTAGTCTTGGGTTGATCCTTAGAGCAAATTGGAACTAATTGTATTTGTTAAAGCCATTCAAAAAAGATACATTTTGTGATGAGCTTTCTCATCTAGGATGCTCTCGAGGTAGGGAATGGAAAATGGATTTGGGATAGTTGTAATATTCAATTTCTTACAATCCACACAAATCCATAATTTCTTGATTTCTTTAGGACAATGACAATTGGGGAAATCCATTCTACTCGACCTATTGGAGCAGTAATTCCAACTTCGAGGAGTCCATCTATCTCCTCCTTAACCGATTTGGCCATGTGCATATTCATGTCATATCTTTGCATGCAAACTGAAACAACATTTGGTTTGAGTAGAATTTGATGCATCCTCCGTGACCCTCGTCACCTTTTGCATTTGTGCTTCAAACTTCCTTTCCTATCTCAATACTTCTGTTACATCTAATTTGGCTATAGATGTAGCTTGTGCCACTTCTACTCCAAAGTCCCAAAATCACAATTTTGGTGCCCTTGGAAATCTAATTCTGTGTTGGTAATCCTCACTTGCATACTCCATATTAAGCACCATCAAAGAAATAAAAAATGGAACACTTGCTACTTCCATCAAGATTGAATAGATTATTCCAAGAGGCCGCACTCTCCGTTGATTTTCCATGAGGACAAAAAGGGGGTAGGGTTCCCAGTTCATTAGCCCAAATTCTTGACAAGTTGCCACCATGATAATGTTGACTCTTGAGACACTAGCAAGTAAAATGTTGTTAATTACTCAACCCTTGAACCAAAGAGAAATCATTGAAATGGTGAGGTTTAAGAATGGTCGTAGTGGAACTGGCTCCTGCTATACCTTGTAGACTTTCTCCTCTAGTGTGGTTGTAAGCTTACCGGTTCTAGTTTCAGTAGTATAGGCTAATCCAATTCAATCATTTTTAACAAATGGTCTTTGAATGTTGGGACCAAATTTAGCTAGCTTGGACTTTCTCCTTTTTTTCCCACAAAATTCCTATAGGCTTCTCTTTGCTCCTTTGAGCTTTTTGCGTGACTGGGTAATCATATTCACTTCCACATCAAGTGGCTCTTTGATTTCCACCATATTTATCAAAGGAAAGGGATTTTGATCTTGACTTTGCCTCTTTTGAGTATTGTATGCTTGGGCTTCCAGGCTCTCCCTTCTCCAGTGTCCTTCCTACATACAGAAGAAACATTATATTATATGAGGGGCGGTAATTTTCTTTGCAAGCTCCTCGACTCCTTTCTTGTTCTTTGTAATCCATGCAGGGAGACAGATAATCTTGTTTGGTGTAAACAATTGTTAGTATCGCCATTGTAGATGGTTTGGGGTATTCTAGTTGGCATGCTACACTCCTCCTATGCCTTGCTAGTTTGTAGGTTGTGCTCCTCTTATGCCTTGCAATGCCCCATTGTGTCCCATCTGACTCTTGGCATTGTATCAAGCAAACCTTCGTATTGTGAGTAGCCATATATCACTCCATCACTAATTGAGGCCACAATTGGTTGCCAAATGACTTTAATCGTTACGCTTGGTACATTGGAGGATTTTGATTTGCAGGTTTATGAGTGCCCTTTGAGGGTTTGTGGCCCTTGTCCTTCCTCTTGGAGTTTACCAGCTTCTACCATCCCTCTTCATCTAGGTCCAAATCATTGGATTCTTGATGACAACTTTTCTCAGCACATTTAGCCAATTCCTTCCCTTTTTTGACTTTACCTTAATCAAAAACATTTCAATGTAGAGAATGCATTGATAAAAATGATTTAGATCATGACCAGACAGATATTTCAAAGCCAAAGGTTTGTGGATATCCCTATTAAGCCCTTGCACATATAATGAGAGCAACATTTCACCAATAAGTTGTATGTTTAGAGATATTTTGCCTTTTAAAACCTTAAATTGAGCTGTATAGCATTGGACTTGGCGTGTCCTTGCTTCATATTATGGAGTCTCTTCAACTTCTAGGAAATAGTTTGGTCTAACTAAACTACGAGCGAAATGTTGTCTTGAGATAGCATCAAAATTTGCCCAATTATTTTCTGATGCGAGCCAAGTTGCTGCCTTCTTCTACATTAATGACTTGAATGTTGCCACCTTATGGGATGGATCCACCTAGTGGGACATGAAAATTGACAATGTATGCCACATCAAATTATCAAAGAAAAGCATTCGAACCCTTGATCGATGAACCAAAAAACTTAGGAAATGGAACTTGTGCTTGGGGAGCCACCCAAGTATGGATTGGGATACCATAAGGTGGAATGGATAAAACCACAATCAATTCTACTGACATAAATAGCCACCTTGCTAACTTCAGAGGCCTCACAAGAATGATTGGTGGAGCTATGGGCACATCCTAGGATTGGGGAACAAAGCATGAGTGCTATTTGTGGGACTGTAGGGTAGACTTCCCCACTAGGAGTTCATTCATTGTTGAGGAGTGTAGGACCCTTAGGAGATGGTACTTGGCATTGCTACCCACACTTGAACTGCTATGTGAGCATAGGTTGGACGTCCTTTGGTAAAGCCTAAGAGCACATGCACATGCAGACCTATGCATGCGAGAAATATCAGCATGGTCACCATGTGTAATCAAGTCCAAGTTCAAATTGCAGTTGTCAAGTGCAATCAAGCTACACTCTCTCTGCGAGACTGCAGAGCCTTGACATAATCGGACTCAACACACAGATAAATGCTACCATTGTAGATGCATTACTCAAAGCATATCAAACATAACATAAAAGGATTGACCATAAGGACCATATCGAGAAAATCCAATCCTTAGACTAGATAACCATGGTTGTGATAACATCACAATAGTACTACCGACCGAGTGTATATATAAGAACTATGTAACTAACTGTGTAGGTTTGTAACCATCCAAGTGTGAAACTTTGTGTAACCCTCATCTCTTTCTCTCTGCTCCTTATATAGCCTTTGCCACAGTGCCTTGAAGTCATTTTGTTGCTATCCTCGACTACGTTCCCGCCTTCATTACTACATTGCTACCATCATCTTAATGACACTTAGCCTCCACCAATCTACACTATCCTACGCCTGATATGTATCACTAGAACTGTAATAAAGGAGGCAAAGAGGAGAGAGAGAACGAGTAGAAGTGAGAGAAAGAAAAGAAGAAAAAACAACTAGTGGAAGAGAGAGAAAGATGAGAGGAAGAGAGGTAACACTAAGAAGAGGAGAGAGAAGGTAGGGGAAGCCATGAAAGCTGAAGGAGAAGAAGATGATGATCCAAAAATAAAACCCCATATATCTTATATACTTGGCTAGTATAGCTGGTAATTTTCCCTATTTTCCAATTGTATTTATATTTTTTCTTCTTTATATTCCATATCTACTCAATTCTTTTTGTCTTGAAAAACAAAAGATATGACTTATTACAAGGTTTTTCCAAGTGGTGGAAAGGGGAAAGGTACTACTTTTTTTAGACAAGATTAAAGACTATCGAGTCTGTGCCATGTATATACATCAATGCAAAGCCATAAAAATAATATTTTGGTTAGCTACTCTTTAGTTATTAAGAGATCTTTTGATTGATAGTGACTATGTTGTCCACTACAACCTTGCCATACTAAATTTGCAATATTTTTTGATAGGTTGATCCAATCAGGGTGTGTGATAGCTTCAAACAAAGCTCTCATACACATTATTGATGATATGTGTGCCTTAGAGGTGTGGGGGGCCTCACTTTTCTAGAAGAGAATGTCGACATACATTAGGGTCTCATCATGAAGATGCACATGTAGCACATGGAGTAAGAGGAGTTTCCCCCTCCAAATTAGTACCTCTTTTCATCTTCTCACGAAAAACCCGACTAAACAAATGAGATATTCCTACACAAATGTGGATCGTTTCAATGATCTTATATGTCAACTCTTGGATTTACATCTACATATGAAAACTCTAAATAGGTTGCATGTAACTTCATAGTAGCTTTAAACTAATTAATAAAAGGATTTATGATATCAAGCCTATGTTAGACATCTCTCCTCCCTTCCTCTCTTCTCTCTCTAAGTATCTTTCCTCTCTCTCTTTCTCTCTTTCCTTCTTTTCCCCATCTCCCCCCTCCCTCTCTCTCTCTCTCTCTCTCTCTCTCTCTCTCTCTCTCTCTCTCTCTCTCTCTCTCTCTCTCTCTCTCTCTCTCTCTCTCTCTCTCTCTCTCTCTCTCTCTCTCTCTCTCTACACACACACACACACACACACACACACACACACACTCCTTTCTTCCCATCCTCCTCTCTCTCTCTTTCTCTCTTTGTCTCTCCTCTCTCTATCCTTCCTCTAACTTTCACCTTTCCTCTTATTCCCTCTTTCTCTATCTAAACAACATGTACAAGTTTTAAATAACACAATTTTAAAATAAGTAAAAACAAAGAAAATAAGAAACAAAATATTTTTATTTTACCAAATAAAGTAAGAAATCAAGGAAAAGAAGGAAAGAGAGAAGGTTGCGCACTCACCTTGTTCAAATGGCATGGAGAAATGATGAGGTAGTGTGTTTTTATGTTTTCACCATAGATTTACCATCATTGATATGTGCATCAATTTTTTGAAAAAAAATTGCATTAATATATACAACAAAAACATTTTTAAATTACATTAGAATGTATACTAATATATCTATCAAAAATATTTTTAAAACTACATTGGTATGTGTACCAAAAATTTGATCAAGAATTACTAACGCATATTCCAATGTAATAGCAAATTTTTTTTCCTTGAAATGTTAGAATTTTTCGTCAGCATATCATCCCTTGTAGTGACATGGGCTCAAGCCAAGGTGCTTCATTAGCTATAATAGGTAGACCCAAGGCTACCCAATTGGCAAAATCATTGACTATAGGTACAAGAACATACTATATTATGTGTACTCCATTTCTACTCCATTCAAGTAGTTATGTTCTCTACCACAAAATTTTATCATGATTAATTATTTTAATAGAGAATCAAGGTACACATATAAATCTTTATATGTAGTAAACTTTTCACATTAAGAATTTAAATTTTGAGGTTGTGTATATGTCAATCTAAATCACATTGTGGAGATCATGAATTTTAATATCAAGAATTTGTAAATTTATGTGAAAATTGTGATATCATTACTTCCTTAAGATAGTTTACATATTTTAATAGAAAACATTAGCAAATTTAAAACTAGGTGCTCCATGGCTAGATTTTCCTAGCGCTTCACAACGCTGGTGTCCGAAATGATGTTTCATGTGCCAAGAGAGTTCATGGAAGATTTATATATAACGTGTCCAACTAAGAAGCCTTGAGTAACATGATTTTAGTGTCTTCTAGATCCCTAAGAGGAATACCAAGAAAATCTATATTGTCACACCGACAAGCATGTTCTTCACACTTTAACCAACCACAAGAAGAAAGTAAATACCAAGAACAAGAAATATTAATCCCAAATATTGATCAATTAGTATCCATGAACTTACCTCAACCCCATCAAGCTCCAAAATAACTTGGATCTATCAAAAAGATTGATGAAAGAAAAACATCTTGAAGCATGAATCAATTCTGAGCTTACAAAATATAACCAAACAAAATATTAAAGGATATAAGAGGTTCTTCCATTCTAATGTAAGTCATCAAAATTGGAGCCATATCACTACATCAACATCTTCGAATCTTTTTAGCTTTCTCGAACCATATCACTAAAAGGACACAAATCAAACACACCCATACACAAACACATAACACCAAGAAATCTGAATGATACCGTAATAAGGGAGAAGGAAAAGAGATTCTATTAAAGTTCAACCATCAATTACATAAAAAAGAAACCATCAATGAAGATGTTCTCTTTTAAAGGCCTGATGATTTTGAAATCTATCCCTGGAAAGAGATTCATCTACAAATGTCTTGGGAGGATCCTAATGGGATCAATATCCACATTGAAATTAATGCACAACTTTGGTAATGGCTTCTAATCATAGAATGAAGATGCATGTATGATAAGTACCAAGCAAAATAAGCAGTTAATTTAACTGAAGAATCAATAGATTAATGATAGATTTGGACAAAGTGCAAATAATTTTGATAGGTTGTATAGGAGTTTGCCAATCCCTTGGAATCATAGGCCAATTCATCTGAGAACTTGTCAATGAATCAATTTGATTCCACCCTCTACGTCTAGGTACCTGCAAATCAAAACTTGAGTGGCTACTAACCAATTAAGGTAGACTAGGAATAAAAGATGTGGATGGAGGAAAAGGAACAATCATCAAGGGATGAATTGATGGATAGGCACAATTATAAAAAGAAGAAAGGGTTAAAGATGGAGACTTAGGTAATTTAACTGAATAAAATAAGAAAGGAGTTAAGAAATACATTGAAAAAGTGGAAAAGAGTGTGGTAGATGGTGGAGGACAAGGAGGAGTAAGTGAGAAAACACGATCCACAATGAATGGGAAATAAGTAAAAGTAGGAATTTAGAGAGCACCTTTCAATTGGAAAAGAAGAGGAGAAATGGCAAGGGGAGTTGATTGAAGCATGGATAAATAAGAATCAAACTTGTGGGCCATTTGTTGATAATAAACAAGGGAAGGCATTGATGGACCTAGAATAGATCGACGATTATAAGTTTCAAAGAGTGAGGTGTCAAAAGGGGATTGCTTAGAAACATAGGCTAAAAGATCCTCCCTCAATTGGTTAGCATTTTGTAAATGTGTAGGGGCTTTCAATTGTCACTAATTCAATACAATAGAATCTATCATTGAATGCCAAGAAACTTCAAGACAGATAGTCACTTTGGAGGAATATGCTTTTGCAACTCCAAATGTCAAACATAAAGAATATCTTGCAAAATAATGTTTCCCACATACCAAGATAGATCCTTATTGTTTGGAATTAGAAGATCACCTCTAAGATACATGTAAGGCACCAACATTATGTCAAGTATAACTAAATCCACAAAGACCATTCAGACCACTCCATCCACCCTCTTGAGGATGCAAATCCATGGTGGACAACTTGATATAAAATGCTAGCTTTTGTTATTGATAGTGCAAAAAGAAAGAATGATCTGGCGGGATGTATTCCATAAATTACTTAAAATAGGACCACAAAAGGTCAATTCTAGATTAAAGCATTTCTATCTTAGCTTGAAATAAGGGACACAATGTTGCATTATGGTGGAGAGTAGCCACGTCCATAAGGTACATATGATACGCTAGGACTTGGGGGAATGGAGAGTGACTGAGCTAATTGTTCTTTTAACTCCTAAATCTTGTTATTTTGATGCTCAATTATATAGTTTGTTGATTGTTGTAACTCTATTGATAGTAAAGCTTTAAGCTCCTAGGTTTCCTTAAAACGATGATATTTATTCTCAGTGATAGTAGCTAAATGAACCTTTGCTTTAGCCAATGGGCCTATGAAGAGGATATTTCCACTTTCTAGGCTTCTAGCAATTTAATTTGTGACTCCATTTGTTTGAACAAAAGGTTTTCTTAGTAGAAGTAAGGTCACTATTAGCCTTATGTAACTCCCCAAGATCCAAGTAGCACATATCCGAGAACATTTGACCCAAGTAACTTGCAAAGTTCCTACTGGAGCATCAAATAATCATACATAATAGTGAATGACAACCAATGTCAAGATTTGAAGCTCCAATCTTAGCTCAAAAGAAATCCTAGAGCATAACCAAGCATGTAGCATAAACCATAAGTATTGGTACATCACCCTGAATAATTGGTAAGCACCCAAGAGCAATAGGCATATGCTTTACTGATAAAATAAGCTTTAGCCTTGGTTATTACAACAATTTAAAAAATCTATAAAATTGAGTAAAAGAGTGCTCAGATAAATCACATAGCATTCTAATACATTGGCATAACATCCCTAGATGATTGGATATCAAATAGACATCTCGAGAAGTATAAGTGACCTCTAGACAATGAATAAAGTATTATTCGAAACTGTACAATAGTGAACTATCACAAATTGTAAATCAATGGTTGATCATGGGAGCTTCAAACAATGTGTAAGATGGCAAGATTGATGTCAGGGAAGATTCCAAAGGTTGCCAAGTGCTAGGGAGGAGAGCCAAGAGTGGGGGGGGGATGGGGCAAATTGATTAGGAATGAGGGACAACAAACATCCACATTTCACGCCGAATTGCTGGCCACTCTTACTACCTCTGCTAATGGTATTGAGTGCTACCAATGTTGAGATGACAAGCTCAACACATGCGGACATTGATGATGGACCGCTTGGTTAGATGGGTCCACACGTCTACACTTAGCACGTTGGTGGTCATTATGACTCTCACATGGCCACTGACTCATTACTTATTATATTTAGGTTGTTACACCTATTTACAACTGACATAGTTATAGCACCAGTCGACTAGTGTAGTCGGCTATGCATTGTTTGACTTAGTAGGCCACTTTCCTTTATGTTGTATCTTATCTATACTTTGTGTACATTGTAAAGTGTGTGGAAGAAGAAGAAGAAACCAACAAGAAAATGTTTTGGCCTCCATCTCTCTTATTGTCTCTTGAGTGAGCTTCTCCTTGTGCATTCTGTGTGTGTTCGGCGCAGCATCTTGAGCAAGTCCCCCCACCATGCGATTCTTGACATGGTATCAGAGCTATGCCACTGAGAGAGACTGATTTCAAAGGCTGAAGTGAAGGAGAAGAAGCAAGGTTCGAGCAAGCAAGCCACGGGTAAGAAGCTCTCCCATTCTTCCACTCTTTCTCTTGGACAGTGCTTGTGGAGACACCAGAAGCAGGGCAGAGCAAAAAAATCTTAGATTGCAGTGAGATTTGGTGTGCGCGAAGAGCGCTATGTATTCTGCAGATTAGCCCTTTAGGGCATTTTCGTAGTTGTTTTGGGCATCTGAGGCAGTTTCAGGCCCCGTTTTAGAGCCGCAAGGTTATGGACAACAGTTTCAGGGTACATTGTGATTTCGGCTGTTTTGATCGAAAGTGGGTGCGCAGGTTACAGATTGCAAATCTGTAATTCTTGAGGTGTTTGCACGAAGTAAACATAAGGTTTATCTACAAACAGGTTGCAAATTCCATGTATTGTTGAGCAGACAGTGAAAAAGGTTGTCTGGTGTATTGTTGTGCACTACAGGTCGAGGGTTGCAGAAGATTTGCTTGCTGTTTGGTATTAGTTTTGTGATAATGGCAGAGAACAGTGGAAGCCCCATCATTGAGAAGCTCGATAAGAACAACTACCCTTCATGGAAGTTCTGTGTCACGAACTTCCTTATTGGAAAAGGTCTCTACGAGTTTGTTTCAGGTGAAGAAAAGGAGCCGGAGGTGAGTGATCCTCCAACTGCAAAAGAGACAAAGGCATGGAAGGAATGGAATGCAAAAGACAAGAAGGTCATGCATTGGCTGTCTACAGTAATTGACAATAATATGCTGGGACATATTAGAAATGCAGAGAATTCATATGCAGCTTGGACCATACTTGAAAGTATGTTTTCTGTAAATACAAAGGCACGAAAGATTCAACTCAAGAAAGAGTTGAATATATTGAAGAAAGGGAAGATGTCTATCAATGAGTATGCACTGAAGGTAAGGAGCATTGCAGATGCATTGGCAGTGATTGATGCAATGCCCGATGATGATGATTTGGTGTCATCTACCTTGGGTGGACTTAACAATAAAAAGGCTTGGAAATCTTTTGTAACTTCCGTATATGTCAGAAAGCCATTTCCAGATTTCGATGAGTTGCTCTCCCTTATGATCACTGAAGAGATCAACATGCAGAGTGAGACATCTGAAAAAAGTGGTGAAAAGGTCCAAGCTTTCTACTCCAGTTCAGGAAGGGAACATGGCAGGTTCTCTTCAAGAGGCCGTGGTACAGGACGTGGTAGTGACAACCAGCAAAACAGATTGAATCAGCAATTTGGCAATATACAGGTTTCAGGAGGTCGTGGTAACTTTAGAGGCAGGGGGAGCTTTAGAGGAAGAGGTGGATGGCAGAACAAAGGTTCTAACAACTCTGATATTGTGTGTCACTACTGTGGCAAAACAGGTCATATTGCAGCCCAATGTTATGCTAAGAAAGATGATATTCGCAGTGGTAAGTTGCAGCAAGGAAACTATGCATCATCTTCACGACATAATGAAGACAAAAATGAACGTTTGTTTATTATGCAGCATATGCTGAATGCTGTTACAAGAAAGGGAACACATGATGATGTTTGATATGTTGATTCAAGTGCATCTAATCATATGACCAGCCATGCAGAATGGTTTGGAGAGATGCAGGATTTGCAAAATGTAGGTTATGTGCAGACGAGTGATGATTCATGCCACCCAATTTCACACATTGAAAAAGTTCCCTTGTCCTTGCATGATGGTAAGACAAAGAGTCTTTCAGATGTGTTACATGTGCCATCTATTACAAAGAACTTGGTGTCAGTCGGTCAAATGGTAGAGCAAGGGCTGCAAGTCAGATTTAATGCAAAGGGCTGCTTTGTAGAAGACTTCAATGACAAGTGCAGGTTGGTAGCAAAGGGAAGTAGAGTTAGACGTATGTTTACTCTGGATGCTAGAATTTCTACTATGAATGCTCCTATGTATGCTAAAGGAAAAGGTGTTGTTGTAGATATTGAAATTTGGTATAAACGCATTGGACATGCAAATGTACAAAGGCTGAAATTAATGCAGTCCAAAGGGTTGGTTACAGGTTTGCCTACATTTAGAGTTGCAGAATTTCATAAGGTATGCGAAGCATGTCAGTTTGGTAAGCAGACAAGACAACCCTTTTCACATGACAGAAATCTCTTGGAGGCAGTTCATACTTTGTCACATTCATTGATGATTGTTCTAGAAAGTTGTAGGTATATTTTATGAAGGAAAAGAGTGAAGCGTTTGAGCACTTTAGAACTTTCAAGGCTGCAATTGAAAGAGAAACAGGCTTGAAAGTAAAGTGCTTGAGGTCAGATGGAGGGGGAGAGTACCTCTCGAATGAGTTCAGTGATTTTCTGAGGTCTCATTGGATAAAGAGATAGTTCACATGCAGGTATACTCCACAACAAAATGGTGTTGCAGAAAGGAAAAATAGGCATATTGCAGAAGTTGCAGATGCCTTGATGGCTGAAAAGAATATGCCTAAGAATTTTTGGTCTGAGGCTGTTCATACTGCTGTTTATATTATGAACAAAACTCCCACAGCTGCAGTTCATGGGATGACTCCTGAAGAATGCTTTACTGGCAAGAAGCCTAATGTATCGCACTTGAAGGTATTTGGCTGTGTTGCATATGTTCATGTGCCAGATGAGCTACGGAAGAAGCTTGATCTAAAGGCAGAAAAATGTGTCTTTATTGGATACTCTTTAGAGCAGAAAGGGTATCGTTGTTATAACCCTGTCACATGTAAGTTTAGAGTGAGCAGGGATGTCATCTTTGATGAAATGAGTAGTTGGTATGCATCTAGTGGTGATGCATTGGATGATAATGATGATCATGACACTCATGTGCATGCTGAAAAGCGAGAATCACGGACTCTTAGTGGACCAAAGACATCATCTGGTAGTCCATGGTCTGGGAGACTAAGGAGTAGCTCTACATCTTCAGGTGCATCTAGTAGCACTACAAGTAAAGACAAAGGAAAGAATAAAGTGTCAGATGACATTGATGCAGTTCTTGATGGAGACTCCAGTGGCTTAGAGAGCTTAGATGATGAGCTTGCTATTCCTTCTATCAGGACACCAGGTGTACAGAGAGCTCATAATAATGTAAAGGCTCCATTGAGTGATCCAGTGGTACGTAGACCTAGCAGGGTCAGATACCTTGTTAAAAGATTTGGTTTTGAAGGTTATGCAGCTCACCATTATGCTTATATGGTGAAACTAGTTGAGGATGTTGAGCCCACTTGTTTTGAGGATGTTGTTGGTCATACTCATTGGGATGCAACAATGGATGAGGAGATGGCTGCATTAGAGGCCAATAAGACTTGGGATCTAGTATCATTGCTGAAGGGCAAGAAAGCGATTGGATGTAAGTGGGTTTATAAGATTAAGCACAATGCAGATGGTTCTATTAGTAGGTACAAAGCTAGGTTGGTTGCAAAAGGCTATGCCCAGACGTATGGCATAGATTATGCTGAAACCTTCAGTCCAGTTGCTAGGATGGCAACTGCCAGATGTGTGATTGCTTTGGCACCAACTAAAGGTTGGAGGTTGTAGCAAATGGATGTGAAGAATGCCTTCTTGCATGGTGATTTGCAGGAAGAAGTGTATATGGATCAACCAACAGGTTATGAAGATTTAGAGCATCCCACGTATGTGTGCAGGTTGAAGAATGCGCTCTATGGGCTCAAGCAAGCACCTAGAGCATGGTCTGACAAGATCAGAGAGTATCTTATCAATATTGGATTTTATATTTCTAATGCTGATCACTCACTTTATGTGAGAAAGCGAGATGCAGGTTTGGTCATCATAGTCATCTATGTGGATGACTTGATTATTACAGGTGATAGTGATAGTGGGATTGCTGAAGTCAAGGACTTTTTGAAGAAGAAGTTTGAGATGAAGGATTTAGGTGAGCTAAGGTACTTCCTTGGCATTGAGGTGATCAGATGTGATGATGGTATATGGATGTCCCAAAGACAGTATGGCTTGGATATGTTGTTCAAGTATGGTATGACAGCATGCAAACCACTTTCAGTCCCGTTGGAGCAGAATGTAAAGTTGAGTACTGATATTGGGGATGAGATAGAAGACCCTACTATGTTTAGGAGGATAGTGGGGAGTTTGATCTACATGACCATTACCAGGCCAGACTTGAGCTACGCTGTTGGTTTTGTGAGTCAGTTTATGCAAGTACCTAGAAAGCCACATTTGGATGCAGTTAAACGCATATTGAGATATGTGAAGTCTACATTACATTATGGACTTTTTTATGAGGCAGGTACAGATGTACAGGTGTTTGGATACATAGATGCAGATTGGGCTGGTAGTATGTCTGATAGAAGATCTACCAGCGGATACATGTTCTCTCTTGGTAGTGCAGCAGTTGCTTGGAGCAGCAAAAAGCAATCTACAGTTGCTTTGTCGAGTACAGAGGCTGAGTATAGAGATGCTGCTGTTGCAGCATGTGAGGCAGTATGGCTACAAAAGTTAATGGCTGATTTGGATGTGCAGGTGGAAGGTCCAGTTGTCATTTATTGTGACAACATGAGCAGTATACAGTTGGCTAGGAACTCTATGTTCTATGCCAGGACAAAACATATTGAGGTACACTACCACTTTGTGAGAGAGAAGGTACTAGTAGGTGAGATTGACTTGGTGTATATCAGCACACAGGATCAGATAGCTGACATCTTCACGAAGGCATTGGGTACAGAGAAGCTTCAAAAGTTTTAAAGCTTACTTGGAGTTGCAGAGATGCAATTGAGCTTGAGGGGGAGTGTTGAGATGACAAGCTCAACACATGCGGACATTGATGATGGACCGCCTGGTTATATAGGTCCACACGTCTACACTTAGCACGTCGGTGGTCATTATGACTCTCACATGGCCACTAACTCATTACTTATTATATTTAGGTTGTTACACATATTTACAGCTAGCATAGTTATAGCGCTAGTCGACTAGTATAATCGGTTATGCATTGTTTGACTTAGTAGGCCACTTTTCTTTATGTTGTATCTTATCTATACTTTGTGTACATTGTAAAGTGTATGGAAGAAGAAGAAGAAACCAACAAGAAAACGTTTTGGCCTCCATCTCTCTTCTTGTCTCTTGAGTGAGCTTCTCCTTGTGCATTCTGTGTGTGTTCGGCACAGCATCTTGAGCAAGTCCCCCCACCACGCGATTCTTGACAACCAAGCACTTACTGAAGCTTGGACAATGGTCTCGAGGCTCAAAAATTAGACTCAAGTGGAGGGAACAATTGGGAAAGAAGTGGGAGTAAGATTCATACCTCAGGAAGAAGAGGGCTAAACTACCATGGAAACTTCAAGCTGAAGCTTTTCTTAGGTTGAAGTAAACAAAAGGGATCGAGCTCCTCAATGTCATTGTGATGGCTCTAATACCAATTAAAGGGAGTGAGCCGTAAAGTGGAAGCACAGAGTAGAAGCAAGAGCTATGGAGTATGTGTGTGTGTGTGTGTATGTGTGTGTGTGTGAAGATGCAGGAACTCTAATAGTCACAATGTGTGATTGGCCTTCCTTTTATTCAAATATCACTGAAAGAATAAAGAATGAAGTGACAGTGATGGGTGCCTGCCACATGCAGTATACAATTATGTGGGCATGTAGGTGGTGTTAGTGTAACTAATACATGGGCAGCTAGGCACAAGCGCCTTTACCCCTAATAAAATTTGCATGTCACCAAACTGTTGATTTAACCTATTTTTCTATTCACTACTAGCATGACCCATATCACAACCCCTTTAAGAGGATCTATCACATCCTCTTCTTGAATTTGAGTAAAATTCTTGGACCTATTTACCACTTCTTTTAGATGATTTACCCTACATATTGATCTCTTCAGTGATCATAAGGTAGATCAACTTGTCAAAATCTAGATATGGCTTTTAACAGAAGTAACAAAAGATTTCCAAGACTTCTCATGAAGGCCATTCAAAGTAGATGAAACCAAATCATCATCATTAGTCGGCATTGTATCAATAGCTGTTAAGGCATCTGCAAAGCTTCTCACCTTAAAAATGTACTCATTTATAGATATTTTCCCTTTCTTTAAGATATTCAACTCTTGCTTGAGTTGAATCTTCCATATCTTTGTATTTATTGAAAAGATATTCTCAAATGTTATCCAAGGTGCATGTGAAGCTTTTTCTTTATTGATATATCCCAACATAGTGTTATCAAACAATGATTGCAAATAACTAATATATTACCTTTTTATCTTTTACATTTATTCTTTTCACACCTCTATTTCTTCCTGTAGTCATAGAATTACTTAGCTCTAGTTCCTATTCTTCACCTGAATGAGCTTATATAGGCATTTTCTAATAAGAAAGTTCGTCACATGGAACTTCCATGATAGGTACATTAGGGGAGTTTTGAGGTCTCGAAAATGCCCTGTAAGTGATCCTAGAGAGAGAAAATATTTTAGGAAATAAAATCATTTTTTATTTTTAAAAACTTTTATATTTTCATAAGTAAATATATCACAAATTGTCAATAAGTCATTGTTGCGATATTCTCGTGGTCACATCAAACCTAGAAATCTAGGCCGCCATAAAGGTGACAAAGATTGACATAATGAAGATCTTACTCGTCCTCATTAAAGTGAAAACTAATATTCAATTTGAATTTTTTTTAATGTTTAATTGCTTCCCTCCGTTCTCACTCTCTCCTTTCTTTCCCATCCTTTACTAGTTTCTTCTTCGTTTTCCTTCTTGTTTCTAATTCGCATACTTTTTCTATCCAATCTTCTAATCACATCCTTAGCTATGGATTAGTCATCCAATGATCTCTGTAGCTTTAGTAAAAGGCTTCTCTATCATCTTCATATTGAGTTGGATAGTGAGTATGAGCCAATAAGAAAGAGAATAAAACCCATTACTGTTACAGAGTCTATGAAACATATACTCAGGTTTGAAGGAAAGAAGAATCTTGATCTTTGGTTAGATGGCAGGCTATATCCCAAAGATCCTAGCAAAAATAGCACTCCTCCTTTCTATAATGGCTCTTCATTATTGAGGTTCATTGGTGATGGTTATAATGGGTTTCTAGGCTATACACTTAACTTGGTTGCAGAAAAGGATATCCTCAAATTGGTGAACCATCTTTTATCAAAACATAAGAATGAGTTACTGCAGAAGCTAGAAGGCTATCAACAGAGGATTCATTTGTTGGATAAACACATCAAATCTTATCAATGAAAGCAAACTATTTTAGGACTTCGTAATCGACAAAAGGCTCTTAAAAATATTGAGAGTCTCAGACAAGGAGGAGGTGGTTGTAGTAAAAGAATTCAAGCAGTAATGTACGTTTTTTTCCACTTTAAAAATATAAAATATGACTTTGTTTATAATTATTTGTATTGATTTGTGATGTTGAGTTTGTTTAGGTCTCTTCTTCAACCGAATGCAAATGAAAGAGATTCTTTGAAAGCATCTCAGTTTTAGTATCATCTTCTTCCTTCAGTAGTTTCAAAATATATTTCGAAGAAGAAGAAATTTAAAAAGGCAAAGAAACAATGCTTAGAGTCATTTATAAAGGATCTCTCTTTGGATACTGAGTTAGTACAGAAGACACTAGATAATATTGGTATCAGTCGAGATACTTGTATACAACTTTTTTAGCTTTTATAGTCAAATATGAAGTAAGAACAAGTACGTGATTGCATACCTCCAAGTCCATCTATGATTAGAACTATTAGATAGAGAGCGAATAACAAGGTAATGGAGATTCTGGATGAATCTTTCCATATCAAGGCTAGCTTCAAGGGCAAGAAAAAGGAAGTTGTATTCAACGAATTTAACAATATTTTCCTTGACTTGCCCACCCTACAATGTTTAATGATTGGATTCTATTACTTGTCACTAGAAGAGGCACAAGGAATGGCTAGATTTGTGGTTAAACTTGATGAAAGTGAGATTCTAAAATGTACAAAACTAGAGAGGGTCTCTATTACCTTGATGAATAGAGCACTTTCATCATATCATTACAATCACTCAATGTCATTTAGTGTTCAATCGGAACACAACATCTCGTGACTAGGAGCATTCAAAGTAGATATAGAGGATTTTGATATATTGTATTGGGTTTTTCATTGAACACCAATACCTAATATTATTAAGAGAAAATAAGCAGGAGAATAGCTACTTGTCGAAGAATTTGGAAATTTTAAGATTGAGTGGCACATAGCTGGTGACTTAAAGTCACTTAAATGTATGTACAATGTATCAAAGGGGGCCAACTCTAGATCTCCTTGCCTATATTGCATGTCCCAGCCAGAGAGTTGAACTCAAGAAATTGGAATAGAGCTCCCTCTAGGCACAACAAGGATCCATAGTTTAAGCTAGTCCTAGATATTCCTTTAGTGAATGCCCATATCTGTACACTTCATGCACTTTATAGGATAATTGAAAAGCTTGTTCATCTTTATATAGGATTTGCATGGAAGCTCAAGCCATTATCATCTAGAACAGATGCTATAACAAAGATTGAAAAAGTCTTATCTGCAATTGGTTTGCATGGTGGTAATGTTGTTATTGAACCAAATCTTCAAAAGTCTAAGGATGGAAATTGTGTCCCCAAAAAGCCATCTATTGGTGGAGTGAAGGCTAGAAGGTTCCTAGAATTTCATGGGAGACTTGGTAAGATAAACTCTAGGAATGGTGGCTCAACTATTAGATACAATCAATGGAAGTGTCTACATAATGCAGTTCAAGATCATGTTGATAATGGACAAGCTTAGAATAGAAAAGCCAATGTTTGGGAAATACTAGACAAAGTTTTCTTTTATTGTGATAAAACAGAGTGGAATGATGATGATCTCAAAGACTTCAAAAACCAATTGAACCTTTTTAAAAAGGAAATGATAGAAGCTTGGGATAATCAACACTTCACTCACTATATGGTAAGAAGTTTGCATATGTATGTCTCTTTATTGTCCAACTCATATAGGGTTTTTTAATTGAATTTCTTTATTTGTTAACTATGCAGCATATTTTATACAACCATGCTCCATATTTGGTGCACAGATCGGATGCTATATGCTCGCGTAGTGAACGTCGAAAGGTCCCCAAGAACAAAAGAACTCTACTTTTTGCACAAAACTCAAGGTAGAAAGCATGCACGACATGAACAAGAGACCAATTGGATGCAATCTCCCCCCATGCCTTGTGTGAGCGTACCACAAAGCATGTATTTTATGTATTAATCATCTTCAAGCTCAAATAATAACCCAAATTACAAAATAGCACGCTTTTGGCTTTTGAGTTTGCTTTAGCATAAAATAGAAATAAAGCTAATGGGCGGGCGCCCAAAGAGTCAGGCATACCCAATACAATGTCCAAATACAAATATCATAATCGTACGCCTATGCGTATACAAAATAATAAATAAATATCCAATGCCTTAATAAATAGGCACGACAAAATATAGGCACCATGCCTAAGGTATGCGTCCATCAAAATATAAGTGAAAACTCGAATACACGCTATCCTCCAATGCTTTCCTCCGCCACTGCTGCCATCTCTACACATCAACTGAAGCATTCACAATCGTTAGTAAAATAATACAATTAAACCGACAAAAGTGAATACCTAGCAATCTTCAGCTATATAAATAAATCAATTGGTTAGAAATCAATCCTAACCTTAATTTATCACGAGTGCGCACTCTAAACTCATAAACGTTTATTAATTTAATATGTATTTTGTGAAATCACCCGCTATGGAATCACCCATGTACACACTAAATTAATGAAACGCTTGAAAAGGATAGGCGTCCCCATCAACTTCTAGCACAAAGAATCCACTTTGTGTATGAGCCCCGGTAAACAAAGTTTACAGAATCCACCGTAAAACCTCACGGAATCCACAGTGGCACGGAATCCATCGTGAAATATGCCTCTTGGCATCATACCATTGGGATGGGATAGAAATTGTCCTCAATTGCTATTAGCTCGATGTGGATCTAACAGAGTGCGGAAAGCATTTAAGTCTCTAGCGTACATCCATTGGGCTTCTTCAACAGGATGGGTTTTAAACTTGACCAAATATCTAGAATATCTACGGCTAGTTCTAGTGGTCATAAAGTCAGTATCTATGATAGCTTCAGGTTCAAGTATTTCAGTCTCTTCATCTAGCAAAGGTGGGTTTTCATAAACAGGGTGTATAGGTAATTGGCCTCTAAAGGGTCGTAATAAACTAATGTGAAAGGTGTTGTGAATTTTCCAGTGAGGTGGTAGTTCTAACTTGAATGCATTGTCATTGATTTTGTGAATGATCTTAAATGGTCCATAGAATCTAGGTGCTAATTTCACAACTGGGTGTTTATCTACACTTTGTAATCTACGTTTTTCTATTCTCAACCAAACATAGTCATCAAGTTTGAAATTCATGGCCTATCTTTTCTTATTGGCTTGTTTTGTATATGATTGCTGGGCTTTGGCAATCATGTCTTTAACTTCATCAAAAATAGTAGCATGCATGTTAGCAATATCATCAGCACTCTGAATTCTATTTGATAAAGATGCAATAGGTGTAGACAATCTATAACCATAAATCACTTCAAACGGTGCTTTCTTTGTAGCTATGTGTGGTGTATTGTTATATGCAAATTGCAGTAAATACAAATGTGTGTCCCATGTCTGTGGTTTAGAAATAGTGTAAGCACGTAAAAGATCTAAAATAGTACTATTAGTGGCTTCTGTTTGTCCATTAGTTTCAGGATGAAATACAGATGAGAAATCAATCTTTGTTCTTAGGTTAGCAAACAAAGTAATCCAAAAGTTATTACAAAATCTAGAATCACTGTCAGAAATAATAACTTTTGGTAATCCATGATTAGTGAAAACAGTTTTCAAAAACAATTGTGCTACCTGAGATGCTGTTAAAGTTTTTTTTACATGGAATGAAATATGCTTGTTTACTAAACATGTCTACTACAGTCCAAATCATATCATGGTTAGCTTTAGTATTAGGTAAACCAGTAATAAAATCCATAGAAATATGTTCCCATGGTCTTGATGAAATAGATAAAGGCATAAGTAAACCATATTGTTTACCATGATGTCTCTTAACTCTTTGACAAACTAAACATTCAGAAACAAATCTAGATACATCAGTGTCCATATGTGGCCAATAAAAATCTTCAGTCAATGTACGTAAAGTAGATATGATACCTCTATGACCTTGATATGGAGGACAATGAATCTCATTTAAAACAAAAGATCTAAATGGAACTGTAACACATAATCTATTTTCATAAAACATGAATCCATCATTGTAAGACAGTGAATCAATAGGAATCCAGTTATTTTCAACTAATTTATTCCAATCAGCATGAAAAGTAATGTCCTGATGATAAGTATATTTCATAGGGGTTAGAGAATCAAATGATATAACAGAGATATTATGAATGGTCGGTCTTCTACTTAATGCATCGGCCACTACATTTTCTTTACCTGGTTGATATTGGATAAGGGGATGAAAACTCTGAATAAAAGCTGCCCATTTGATATGTCGGTCAGATATTTGGAATTGACTAAGGAGATGTCTAATACTTTGTTGATTAGTCTTAATCATAAACTCAGAACCCATTAAGTAATGTTTCCATTGTCTTAAAGCTTGTACAACAGCTAACAATTCTTTATCATATGTGGAATATTTAAGTTCGGATGGTTTTAGTTTACAGCTAGAATAGGCTATGGGATGATTATCTTGCATAAGTACGGCTCCTATTCTAGATCCGCTAGCATTAGTAACTACTAAAAAGAATGATCTATTAAAATCAGGTAGTTGTAATATAGGAGTATGGGTTAATGCACGTTTCAATAAATCAAAAGATTTCTGTTGATTTTATCAGACCAATGATAAACAATACCTTTCTTTAAAAGTTTAGTCAAAGGTAAAGTAAGTAATGAAAAATTTCGCACAAACTTCTTGTAAAAACTAGCAAGACCTAGAAAAGAACGTAACTCATGCACATTTTTGGGTATAGGCCAGTTCAATATTGCTTCTATCTTCTTAGGGTCAACCTTAATACCTTCTGATGACACAATATGACCTAGATATTCGATTTTTGTTTGAAAGAACTCACTCTTTTTCGGATTAGCATACAATTGATTTATCTTTCAACAACTTGAAAACCAAAGACAGATGTTCATAATGCTATTTCTCATTTTTACTGAATACCAAGATATCATCAAAGAATACTATAACACAATGCTGATATTTCAAAAATATGCGATTCATCATTCTACTAAATGTAGCAGGTGTGTTAGTCAATCCAAAAGGCATCACTAAAAATTCATAATGACCAAATTGTGTTCTAAATGCAGTCTTAAATGTATCAGATTTATCTAATCTCACCTGATGATAACCATATTTAAGATCTATTTTATAAAATATGGCAGAACCTTGTAGTTTATCCATAAGATTATCTACCCTAGGAATTGGATATCTATTCTTTACAGTAATTTTATTTAGGGCACGATAATCAATGTACATACGATAAGTATTATTCTTCTTCTTTACCAACAAAACAGGTGTGCCAAATGGAGAACTACTAGGTCTAATTAATTCTCTGTTTAATAATTCCTCAACTTGATTTTGAATTTCTTTCTGCTCTACCTGGTTATGCCTATATGGTGCTTTACAAGGTGGTTGTGTACCAGGAATTAAATCTATTTTGTGGTCTTCAGGACGTGAAGGAGGTAGTCCAGGTGGTAGATCTTCAGCAAAACAATGTTTAAATTATGCAAGGAATTCTTTATGCCTAGGGTGCATATGTTTTTCTTTAGCGTGAAGTTAATTCACCCAAATTAGATAAGATTTATTACTTTTGCGTAATGCACGTTTAGCTTGAGTATGAGTAAGCAGTGGGAAAGCATTAGATGCGTGCATATCATACAATGTAATGTGTTTTCCTTGAAAATGAATGTTAATTGAATGTGTGGAATAATCTATGTCAGGATTATGCTGATGATGCCAAGGCATACCTAGGATAATATCACTAGACTATAATGGTACAACTAGAAAATTCCTTCTTTCAGTGTATTCACCAATTTGAATTTCTAAATCATGCACCTCTTGTGTTCCATTATACCTTGTGCCTAAGAATGCTGCTTTAATGCGATAATGCGTAGGAACAGTTTGTAATTTCAATTCTTTCACTAACTTTGCAGAAATAAAATCATGTGTACTACCATTATCATGCAAAATAATCTTTTATTTTCCATGCACTAAACATTTCATTGTCAACAAAGAATGTGGGGTTGGCATACCTGGTAAAGTATCCGAAGGAGTAGTAATGTCGTCCTCATCTTCCGTAAAGTCAGGCATTTCTTCATGTTCTTCATCTTCCATTGCTCCAAGATAGTTGATATGGACAGGTGGCTTCTTCGATTGGCAATTGGCTGCTAGATGTCCAGGTTGATGGCATTTGTAACACACTATAGGTTTGGCTTTAGATACATTGTTTGCAATGGCAGGAAGTCTAGGAATATTAGGATTTGGCTGTGAAGATGGCTTAGGGTTTTGATTGGTATTTGATGGCAAAGCAGGTGGTTTTGTCCAAGACTTATGGAAAGATGATAAAGGAAATCGATTTTGGTTGAATCTTCTAAAATTTGAATTGAATTGCTTTGAAGCATAGTTACCATTTGCTTGAAATTGTTGTAGACGCTTGTCTCTTCCTCGAAGCTTGTCTTCAATGTCATGAGCTAAATAAATTGCATCTTCAAGAGTTGCAGGCTTGAACATATTGACTTCAGCGTAGTAATGTCTAAGTAATCCCGACATATACTTGCGCTTACGAGTTGCTTCAGGTACATCTTCAAGCATGCGTAATTGGAGTAAAGCATTCCAAAAGCATTTGGTGTACTAAGAAATAGGCTCACGATCTCTTTGCTGAAGAAGGTGCCATTGCTTTATGGCTTTTTCATGGAATTGTGGAGGAAGGAAATTCTGCATAAACTTCTTTTTGAAACTCTCCTAGGTAGTGGGACAATCTATACTCTTACGAACCACGGTCCACCAAAGGGATACTCTATCCACTAAATGATTAGTGACACACTTGATTTTATCTTTTTCAGCGTATGTCTCTTCATGAAAGTAATCATCAAACTGACTAATGAATGCAAGAACAGATTTTCCATCTCGAGTGCCATTGAAAGTACGGAATTTGAAATTTCTTTTACTTATCTTTATTTCTTTGCGGATGGATTGAGCTTTGAGAGTCGCATCGATGGTTCGTCGGATAAGATCTTCGGGTTGTGGTCCATCTTTGTCGGTAGCCGATCTTTGTAAATTAGCCAATTGAACTTGCAATGCTTGCCGGGCTCTTCGGTCTTCATCCAACTGCATCATAATTAAATCCAACTTTTGTTCCATCGTAGGTTCAAGAATATCGCCTTCAGTCATTAAATCATCCATATTTTGTTCCGTCATCCTGTAAAAATTCAAAAGACCTCACACTCTCAAAATCCTATTAGCGGGATGAGCGTAGCTCAAAGTCGGGTGTACAAGGCTTATAGATTTTTATTTGGCTTTCATGGTCTTCAATTTTTGCGGTTGCAGGATTTGAAATCTTTGTAAAATTTGTGTATGTCCTTCTGTGTGTGCTGAAACTAGTTCAGCAAGTCTGCGTATGCTAACAGAGTCTTCCAAGGAACAACTTTGCAATTCAATGCTTCTGCGCAGGAATAGTCCTTATGGGAGTTTTTGACATAAGTCAATTCTGACTTCTGGTGACTTGACTGACTTGTGGAGTTGTAGAACTTATGAAACTTGATAAATTTTGAAGCTTTGTGTGATTGAAGACTTGAGTGACTTAGCTTATAGCTAAGTCTAAAATAAAATGTTGAATTTTAGGAGGGGGGGCGTTTTTCAGCCGCGAAATTCATGCTGAGGTCCTCCTAATGCGCCGATTTTAAAAATTGATGAGCTAAGCTTTTAAAAAGCTTAGCTTTGAAGCTTTTAAGCTTTATGGAAGATATGAAACTTATCTCTAATCTTCTGAGAAAAACGACTTGAGTAGGGAGATGTTGACGTGGTCCTTCGCCTCCTCAAGCCGATCCTTCGCGATCAGAGGTTGTAGACAGTGGTTCTTGATCGCCAGGAATCCACCCGTATCGACCGTTCATGATGAGACTAACTGTAGAGCTTGATCGTTCTAGGAGCTCTGCCTTCGCGCAAGATGGGTAGCGATTGGAAGCTCTCGATCTCAGCTTTGCTCTAATATCACTGGTGCATAGATCGGATGTTGTATGCTCGCATAGTGAACACCGGAAGGTCCCCAAGAACAAAAGAACTCTACTTTTTGCACAAAACTCAAGGTAGAAAGCATGCACGACATGAACAAGAGACCAATTGGGTGCAATCTCCCCCCATGCCTTGTGTGAGCGCTCCATAAAGCATGTATTTTATGTATTAATCATCTTCAAGCTCAAATAATAGCCCAAATTACAAAATAGCACGCTTTTGGCTTTTGAGTTTGCTTTAGCACAAAATAGAAATAAAGCTAATGGGTGGGTGCCCAAAGAGTCAGGCATACCCAATACAATGTCCAAATACAAATATCATAATCGTGCACCCATGTACATACAAAATAATAAATAAATATCCAACGCCTTAATAAATAGGTGCGACAAAATATAGATGCCATGCCTAAGGTATGCACCCATCAAAATATAAGTGAAAACTCGAATACACGCTATCCTCCAATGCTTTCCTCCGCCACTGCTACTATCTCTACACATCAACTGAAGCATTCACAATCGTTAGTAAAATAATACAATTAAACCGACAAAAGTAAATACCTAGCAATCTTCAGCTACATAAATAAATCAACTGGTTAGAAATCAATCCTAACCTTAATTTATCACGAGTGCACACTCTAAACTCATAAATGTTTATTAATTTAATATGTATTTTACGGTATCACCTCCTATGGAATCACCCATGTACACACTAAATTAATGAAACGCCTGAAAAGGATAGGCGTCCCCATCAACTTCTCGCACAAAGAATCCACTTTGTGTTGAGCCCCGGTAAACAAAGTTTACGAAATCCACCGTAAAACCTCATGGAATCCACCGTGAAATATGCCTCCTGGAATCAATATTTTATCAAGAAATATGGATCTCTATCTATTTGGTCAACCCAAGGTATGGAAAACTCACATTATCAAGCAAGAACAAAATACTTTAAACACACAAGACATGGAGGTGGAAGATACAAAACAAACAATTTATTAGAAGTCTTTCAACGGTTCTACAAACAAATCTAGCACAAATTCAAGCTCAAAGACACAATCGCATCATGTAATACATCATCTTTGGCAAGGACTATATCCACTATTACCCAAAGAAGAAAAGAGGGACATTTAAACTCTTGTGCAAAGTAAACATATTTTGAATGTTTACAAACTAGAGAAAGAGATGGGTTTCAAGAAACCCTTAATATCTTTTAGTTTGACTCTATTGCAGAAGAGTCTTTAGTTTCAAGGAATTCACTAGGTCCTCTTAGAGAATATTTTGTTTCATCCCACTCGATGAGACTTCTACATTTCAGGAACTCTTGTTTCTTATAGCTTGGAAGGAGCTTCAAATTCTTGGCATCTCCTACATGGGAGAGCAAATAAGAGGCAAGAACTCCAAAGTATCATGCCCTAGATCCAATGTATCCAGGCATGAAGCCAAAAAATCTTACAACTTCTTCCTTCTCCACCAAAATTATCTTGTTTGAACCTCTATTGAAAGCTTAGGATCCAATCACCTTGGAGATAGCTTTCAAAGCCATTATTGGTAAGCTTGGAGAGCTTGACAACCTGCTATGATAAATTGTAACTATTTGATTATTTAAGCTTCCAATATAATGACCAAGGCCTTGACTTTTGCCAAGCTTCAATGGCCTTGAGTCCTTAGCTCTTCCAAGAAAGTTATATGCATCTTCAATTTCTATCTGCACAATAAACCACAATAGTATAAGATGTCAATAGATAAATATCCAAAAATATTTGTGTATAATGCATAACATACTCTAATATAAATCACAATTGATATCTTAGAATTATCTTTCATACCTTAGGGTTTTCATATTCTTCAATAAGACTATCATCATATAGATTTATTGAACTTTTTGGTTTCTCCTCTAATGGAGACTTCAGTTTCTCTTCATACCCCATGTTATCAATACCAAGTCTCTGTTGAATTTGTAAGTACTCTTCCTTTGTAGGTATCCCCCCCTATTCATATTCCACGATCTGATTAATACAAGAATGCAAGGCTACAAAACTGTCTTGAAAATTCTCTCCCTCAACATCAAGAGTTGCTAGCAATTCCTCTTCATAACGTATAAAATTCTTATCATTTTGATCCCATACAGCAAGGATTGCCAAGCAGTAATCTTCTCTAAGATAAAAAAATGTGTTGAATATCATTTAGCATTACATATCTCTTTTTGTTGATGAGATAACTAGGAAATGTTGTGACACATTCACGAGGACCTATTTCAATCTCTGCACTCAACTCTATCTCCTTTTCTTCCACTTTTGTAATGTTCTCACTTTTAAACAAAGCAACATTAAATCCCTGCACTAACTGGTTCTCAATATCCTCTTGAAACATTTCACCTTTCTCTTCAACTTCATTGTCTTTGCATGGAATATCCTCCATCTTCTTCTCATGTATTGTATCTAAAGAACAACTATCCATATATTGAAGATATACAAGAAATCCAACATCCTTATGTACAAGAAGACATTGTTGCTGATTCTGATGAAAAGGGCAAATTGCTTTCCACTTCTTGAATTCTTCATCAATAAGGCTAAACCTTATTTGCAATGTTGCTCTAGCAACATTAGAAGCTTCCACTAGAAGACATTGTTGCTGATTCTAATGAAAAGGGAAATTTGCTTTCCACTTCTTGAATTCTTCATCATTAAGGCTGAACCTTGTTTGCAAAATTGTTCTAGCAGCATTAGAAGCTTCCATTACATTGTTATAATGGACAAATCCCTCATTCTCTAGGCCTTCCACATGTCTATCATAAAACACCTTAAAATCCTTCAGTTTATCTTCAAGATTCTTCAAAAGCTCTTGCAAATCAAAGGGAACATTGAGCATATCTCTTATATAAATAAATCTAGATGAATTCCAATTGCATGAAGAAAGTCAAACAACTTTTCATCACAGGTGACCTCCAGATCCTCCTCCTCCATTCCCTCTAAAGACAACTTCCTTTTAGTCATCTTGATTACTCACAAAGAAAAATCCAAAAAACAAAAATAAAAATAAGGGGCATAATATACAAACCCATGCATTCTCATATGTAGTAGACTAAAGAAAGATTGCTAAGTAAATTTAAGAAATACAATATGAATTAAATGAATTAAAACATTATGCAGCAGAGAAAGCATGAAATTCCAAGTCTCATCGATCAAACTTTGTTTAACATTTTCGATCATGAAACACGAAAACAATGATTCAAACTGCCTCACAGTTCACAAAATTATGTTTCACACGTCACTTATTAAAAAAAACTTGACGAACTCGCATTTTATACATTTGAAAAATTTGAACAAAACAATGTGTCAAGAACATCAAAACCCCATCGTTTAACATGTGTACTATACCAATATTGATAGAAAAACAAAGTAAAACCATTACAAAATTTCTAAGTCTATATTGTATCTTTCTTCTCTTAAACAAACTAACATCTTCAATGCCTCAAAATTCAGGATTGCAAAGAAAAATATTAAGAAAAGTGTGATACCTGATATTTGTAGGCCTTACTCCTCCTGAGAATAATTCAAGATTGGAGAGAAAAATATTAAGTAAAGTATGATACATGATATCTGTAAGCCTTGCTTCTTAGAATAAATGGTTTCTTGTAAGAATATTCTTGGTTTGACTTGTGACGCTTACAAGATAAATAGCTGGTCGAAGATAAGACAAGATACGTGAAAAAAATAGTATCCAAAACCCAAACCTAAGTGTTCATATATATATGCTAATGGTCACCGCACGTTTGATAAAAAAGTACACTGCACTAATTCAGAGGACATGTACTTAAAATGAAAAAGAAAATTAAAAAAAACTTAAAAATCGAAGCCATAAAAGTCCTATCATGCTAAAAAAGTAAGTGACACGTGGCACAACTTCCCAGGCAAAACGGTCTTCAATCGCATGTGTGAAATTAACTACGCATTACAACAGCCACACGTGTCAACCAACATTGTTATAAACCCAACTTCTGAACTGCAAACTAGTTTTTTCGAAGACAAAACCCTCTCTATGCTCAACCACACCAACACAACACTAATTTGATCGCAGTACAAAATGATTCTTTCGTGCAAGGCTACTAAAGAAGGTTTCATTGATAGCATATACACCCAACACTCAAGAATGTAAGGTTTTTGCTAAAATATAAGTTAGTTTTGAATCACTTGAATAGCCCTACCAAATCATCCCCAAAAATGCCAAACGTATGAAACACGATGGGTGCTAGGTTTCTCTTGTCCATGTGAGGCCTCCTCACGTTTCATACGACTAAGGCCTACATTGTTTCTGTTGTGACATGGGTGTAGGCTTGATCTTATCCATTATTTAAGCCATCCTCGTGTTTCATTCCTTTAAATTCATGCATGTTATAGAACTTTGAATATGCTCTATGATGTTTAACTTCAAGCTTCAAGTAAATAAATAACTGAGTTGAACAATAAAACTTCAAATATAAATTCCTTGAAATATAAATTCATTGAAATATAAATTTTGCTTCTTGATAGTGAGATGAAAAATGTTGCTGGAAGGTACTAAGTGAAGATACCTCGTAGAATAGATGTGTTGAATGTTTGTATTAACATCGAATCCAAAAATTGGATACAACATATTGTTCTTTGAATGTTATAGAAAGAATATGCATGTGTAAAACGTGATGGATGTAAGGTTTCTCTTGTCCATGTGAGACCTCCTCATGTTTCATATGACTAAGCCTTGCCACGTTTCTAATGTAATGTATGAAACATGATGGGTGTCATTTTGTTTTTTTCGAGTTAGCCTCCTCGTTTTTCATACGACTTGAGCCTGCATTGTTTTATCTTTTGTCGTATGAAATGCGATATGGTGTTAAGTTCCCTAGTCTTAAAGGCCTCTTCGCGTTTCATACGTCTTGTGCATTGTTTTATTGAAATTCAATTTAGACTATGTGATTAATGTTTGCTTGCTACTTTGTGATTGTAGATAAATTGATTTGAGAGATTAGGAGATTTTTCCTAATTTTTTTGTATTAATTGATTTTTTGAATGTTTCAGATGGCTAGAACTAAGGCCACTGCAAGGAAGCAGAAAGTTGATCCTAGAGGTTTTGCTTCAAAGATCCATCAGTCCTCCAAGCCTTCCAAACTTTCAAGGAAATCAAAGCCAAGAGGAAGGTTCTCACAGCATGTGAGATGCCTTAAGAAGATTAGAAGTGCAATGAAGGCTCTGAATAATGCAATTCCAAAGCTGTCTTTTCAAAGGCTTATTAGAGAAATTTGTCACAAGCATAGTCTACATAGTTTTAGATGGACTAGAGTAGGTCTTAACTGTATTCAAGAGTCTACAAATGATTTTTTTATTGACTTTTTCCAAGTTTCTTATATCTGTGCTACTTATGCACATAGGCTTACTCTTATGGATAAAGATATGATAATTCCTAGGAGATTGAGATACAGGTTTTCAAAGGTCCTTGAGCCAATCCCTCTTTTTGATATGAAGGCTTTCAATATTTTAAATGCATCTTCATATAGAAAGAAGAAAAATGATACTGGTCTGAAGGTTGAAGATGTTACGCATGAAAAAGACACAAGACAGCATGAGAAAGAGGAAAAGATCACAACAGAACAGGGAGATAAATGGAGGGAGTACAAAAGAAAGAAGAAAGAAGAAAAGAAAGTAGAACAACTCCCATCTTTTGAAGAGGAGTTATCTACCCTTCTTGAAAGGACTGACCCCAAGGGCTTTAATTCTTGCTTTTTACATGGTGATATTAACAAGAGATTTAATATGGTATTATTGGACTCTGATTGTGTTCAAATTCTCCAAAATAAAGTGAGAGAAGTAAATGACTCAATTCTTCTTATTGGGATGAGGTATAGTTTACCAATATTTGTTTTTACTCACCATATTTTTCTAGCAATAAACTTTCATGTTGATGCTTACTATCTCCATTCCTTTGCTAGGTGTGTAATGCATGAGCTCCCCTTGATATACAACAAAAGATTGAGGTTCTTGATCCATCCATCTCATACTATATGAGGAGTGAGCTTAATGCAAGTGCTTTTGACCATTGGTTCAATTCAATTGACTTTGAATCTTTGGAGCTTATTCTAATTCCATAAAATAAAAAGTAAGTAATTTGATATTGTTTTAGATTTTATGAGATCTTGTTTTGAAGGATTATTGAAATATTTTTATTTTCAATTCTCATTGGAGGCTAATTGGAATAGATTGTGTGGAGAGACAATGTTTCCTCATCAATTCTATAAAAGGAAGCCATGGAAATGCCAAGTTATAAGTTATATAATCTAGGGTCTCCTTGATATTTTGATCTTTTTATTGCAGATAATCTAAATATTTTGATCTTTCTTTTGTAATAACTCTAAATTGTATTGCATTGTTGGTACAGAGTTTGCAAAAGATTGATTGAAGTGCTAGAGAAAAGGCCTCCCATGCCTTTTGACTTACTTAAAACAATGCAATATAGACAAGTTGTGGTAAGTTCTTAATTAATATGATTGAAACATACTAAGAAAATTTATTCTAAAAACTACCATAAACAAGTTTCATAGTTTTACTTTATATTGTTGATTGTAATGTCCTCATCAGGATGATAGTTACTCTTATAGTTGGAGCGTAATTGTAAATGCCAGAAGATTGGTTCAGTTTATTTATCTCAATGATGATAAAATTCTAAAGGTAATGTGAAACATACTAAACTTTAAGATAGAGTTTTATTGCAAAATAGTCCATTGTAAAAAATAACAATGAACTAAAAATATTTTCTTATAAATGTATAAAAGTTTACAAGGAATTGCTATACAAGTGAGCATGTTTGGTATACAAGAGCAAAGCTCTTGAAGTACATAATGGCCAATTGTATACAACCGACAAGAATGGACAATAGTGGGGGCTTGGACATTGAAGGAGAGGAGGTGCATGTAACTACAACAAGTGAAGCTATGTCTTCAACAACCAAAGCATCAAAGATAGGCAAAAGGACTCCTAGAAAGGATGTCTCTTCTCCTAAGAAAAGTTCTCAAAAAAAGCAGCTTTGTCTCAGATTGTAAGCCCTTGTGTATAAGTCATGGAGATGGTTGACAAAAAAATGTACATGCATTTTATATTGATAGTAAAGAGATCTTTTCTTCAATATCCTTGCATTGTATATTCTTCTCTCTCCTGGCTAATATCTGTAAAAAAAAAGTTACAAATGTTTATTAATCAGGAAGTGAAATCAGATATACACCTAAGTGGATATAATATAAAATAAAAACTTACTCATTTGTTATTAAGTTGGAACACAAGTGAGTATGGTAGTTCAATATCTTCATTCTGTAAATCCATCCTCACTTGATGTAGCATACATGATGATCTAACCTTTAGGCTTGCAATAATGTCCTCATTGTACCAAACATTAAGATCCACTATAGGATCTTTGTTAAAATTATAAAGATTTTGGTCTAAAGCGACCAAACTACTGCCAACATAATGCCATCTACTATAATAAAAGTTAAGGATGAAATTTTGAGTAGCAATCATATATTTACAAGATATAGAGTCTTGATCTATCTTACATATAATTTTTCCTTCTGTCCTAGTGTCCCATCCCTTATCAACAAATTGTATAACATGATCATATGTTAGTCTCTTCATTGAAAGCATAGCCTTTGATTTTTTAATCTTAGCATTAGAAAAGAAGTCAACAAATATATCAATAGGCATGAACAAAGTAACTTTGCTTAGCCTACTTGAGATACTAGGTTTTAATACTCTCTGTATCTCAAAAAATATTTTACATCTATAGCCCTCACTTGTAGCTGGACTTGACAAACTCAAAGCTTGAAAAATCTAGCAAACAAAAGGGGGGACATTGATCCCCATTGGATACACTGCATTTTGACAATATAAGAATGGTCATAGAAGAATATTCCATTCTCTGTAAGCTCTGTCTTCTTTCTACCTTTGTGCATCTCTTCTCCAATCAAGCCATGCGTCACATCAATCACATCAACAATAGAATCGATCGATTGCTATTCCTCAAGATTAGAGGGATAGATATCTACAAGACAAATGAATAAATGTTATAATGGAAAACCTTAAACCAAGTTCAAGAAAAAAAAACTTTTAGAATTACAATTTGGTTTATGCATTGGAAGATTTGAACTTCCAGGTTCCAAGTATAGCTCTCTATGCATAAACACATGTTGCACCAGAATCTCTTTTATGCTATTCGTATTTACTCCAAGCTTGAAATCTCGAATTCTACCCTTCCAAGCAGAGATGAATGAGCTCTCACATCTTCACATTTTCCCACGTTTTGCCTGTTGCATGATGATCCAACTGCCTTTGCTAATAATTGTAGGAATCCATCTTCCATCTTTTTGGAATGAGTTAAACATTGATATGGATGTGATATGGGAGCTTGGATGCCTTGTGGAAGTTTGAATTTTTGTATCCATAGCACAGAGAGAGAGAGAGAGAGAGAGAGAGAGAGAGAGAGAGAGAGAGAAGACTAGGCTACCACAAAGGAGGGAAAAACATGAGAGGGACAAAAGAAAGGAGGGAAAAAAATATGTGCCAAGATTTTTACTAATTTGAATTTAGAGTAAACCTATCATTATCATTAATTCAAACATATCATTAAATAAAAGAGGCCCGGATTGTATATCATTAATGCAAAGAATATCATAATCACGAATATAAGAGGCTAAAAATAGATATTGATAATACAAATTCGTAATATTATTATATATGTATCTTTTTGTAAAATAATTTTTTACCTTTTTAAAAATAGAAGTTCCATTACAGAGGCTTTGCTTCTATTGATCTAGAGCACTCTCTCTATCTCCTAAAAGGCATTTTCAAGACCTCAAAAATCCCCTAATTCTTGTTCCTATCTAGCTTCTCAATAATTGGATTTCCACTGTTCTAAGCCATTATGTCACAACTAAGTACCAAACAATAAGAAATACTTCTGCAACCCTTCACAAAATATACATAGCAATAAATCGAACAATCTTTTTCATTGACTACTCAATAATACATATAATTTACAATATATATGTAGATAAACCTTATGTTTTGTTAAAGTATAGGCACAGGAATTCACTCTAAGCAGGCTATATAAACAACCTATGGGTCACTATCAAGTGTGAGATAGAGTGTACCCAAGTTGTACTCTAAGCAACTTAGTAAGCAAGATTTTGTTCTTGTACTTTGAGCTCTCATCTCCCTCTTGTGCACATTCCTCTTGCTGCAAACTTTGATTTTCCACATGGTATCAAAGCCTTCTTTTATCCTTTCAGCTTCCTCTATCCTCAACTTCACTAAGTGCACAAGAAAAGCTTCACTATCTCATCTTGGACCTTCAACCTCCATAGCTAGCTTGACCCCCTGACCTTGGAGGACTTGGAGAAGCCAAAGGAGAGCATTTACGCTCCTAACTTCAATTGAGGACTTCTTCCCCAACACAAGGAGAGCTGGCACGGCACATCAAAGAGCAACATTGGGTGTCATGGAAGGCAACATTGTGTAAATCGCGAAAACGGCACAGATCTACAGGTGTCATCTCCCAAAGCTTAGCGCAACGTGTAGACGGAGAAATCCTCCCATCCACACCATAGGGCTTTCAAAGCCCCCCAGTGGGCTATCTCCCTCTAAGAGGGTTTGGAGAAATTCCTCCTATGGTGGTTGCAATCAGTCAAACCCTAGCTGACTGTTTTCTAGTAACCATAGCCAAACCTCGAGCTTGCTTCAAATTTCACATTTTTTCACTAATTCTATCACTAACAGTGATTCTAATCATTTGATTAATCTTCTTCAAAGTCATTTGAAGCTTTGAAAGCTCTATTTCAAAGTTCCTTACCCTCGATGGACCTCCTTAGTTCATAAAACAACCCACATGTCACATCTCAAGTGGCATAAACTTTGAGATGAGTACTTGTAAGCACTAATGTTGCATTTTACAATCATATTGCTAGCTGGATATTGACTCAATCTAGTTTTTTAATCAAAAAATTAAATCCATCAAGTGCTTTATGACATTTATCTCTTCTTGCTTGGTTGTAAGGCTATATGTACAACTATAAATACATAGACCATATCCCAATATTAATCTACTGGTGCACCAGAGATATGAATGTTATTATACTCTCCTTTGATTCATCCAAGAGCATGTAGTTTATCGATAAGCCATGCTCCACCAAGAACTCCTCAAATAGACCACATTATCAAGAAGAGCCTGAAGTCCAGTCAAAGTTCACCTCATTGAAACCCAGGAAAATAGTAAAGCTTAAATCAAGAGTTGTTCAAAGAACAGGACCTCCTAGAATCTATCTTGAGATATTGCATATGTATGATTTCCAACGGTTTTCAACTCTACAACTTTAAAGTTGGCTATCAATTCTACTATTTGGTTGTACTTGGCCACCTGTAAAGGACTAGACACTGTCATTGCTTAAGGCAATAGGTAAGACCTTCCTATAATGGCCATGGCCTATAGGCATGGGAATTCACTCTAAGCAAGTGTCTATGAGGGCAGATGGATGTGAATGGCCTTAAGGGGCAGGGAAAACCCTAACCCTAGCTTGGCAGAGGCTATATAAATAGCCTATGGGTCACTATCAAGTGTGAGATAGAGTGTGTCCAAGTTGTACTCTAAGCAACTTAGTAATCAAGATTTTGTTCTTGTACTTTGAGCTCTCATCTCCCTCTTGTGCACATTCCTCTTGCTGCAAACTTTGATTTTCCACATGTTTGCTTCTTAAGATATTTGTGGAATGTCGTTCTATTTGCTCACTAAATCTCACAGCAATCTGAGATTTTTTCTCTATCCTACTTCTACTGCCTTCACAGGTACTATCCAATGAGAAAGAGAGAAAGAATGGAAGAGTTTCTTACTAATTTATTGCTTTCTTGAGTCCTTATTACTCCTTCTTCCTTATACCTTAACCTTCAAAACTAGCCTCTCTCAATGGCACCACTCTAATATCATGTCATGAATCGTGTGGTGGGGGGACCTGCTTCTTGAGATATTATGTTGAGCGTACACAATACACACAAGAGGAAGCTCACTCAAGAATACAAGAAGAGAGATGGAGGCCAGAACATTTATTGCTGGTTTTTCTTCTTTCTTCCATACACACAATACAATGTACACAAAGTATAGATAAGATACAATATAAAGAAAAGTAGCCTACTAAGTCGAACAATGCATCAATGACTATACTAACTGATTGACACTATAACTATGTCAATTGTAGGTACATGTAATAAGAAATATATAATAAGTGATAAGTTAGTGGCCATGTCAAAATCATAATAATCACCAATGGGCTAAGTGTAGACATGTGAACAAATCTAACTAGGTAGTCCATCATCAATTTTCACACATGCTGAGCTTACCATCTTTAGAAGAATAGCTTGTAACTAAGATACACAATGCATCTGGGTTCCTTCATTTCCAAGCCTTTAGAATATCTACATTTAGAGGTATCATAACACTTGATTTTGATGGATCAGGGGTGAGTCCCCAGAATTGTATCTAGAAGTTAAAGGTTGGTAGATGAATCCTTTCATTTGAATTGCCGGTATAGTAGCACCACTACATGATGCAATGGATCCCAAAATAAGTCCCTAACAACTCACACATTCTATAACTCAATGTTGTGTACCTCGAGTTGCTATCGACATAATTACTCTATCTAACCTAAAGGCTAGATCCACAAGGTCACCTTTTTGCCATCCAATCACATAGACCTCATCTAACATACAAGTTGTCAGGACCCAACCAATGTCTAGACTCACACATGACTTCTCCTCATAATGGGGATCTTATAACTTAGAGCACCATGGACCATTGGTAGTACCTTACGAGGTTGGGAAATTGAAAATATCTAACAAGCATGAGGGATTGGAATAGAAAATTGGACAATGCGACTAGAGATTTTAGAGTGTTAGTAGATGGTGAAGAGAATGTCTTTCTGAACTTGAACAGTTAGACCTCCTCTTATCATTGGGCTCAAGTGGAGAAGGAAATTTCTTGCAAAAAAATGCATCTTCAAAGTTTGTCACTAGATGATGCCCAATGGGCATGTGAAGTCAGTTTAGGAACTTAGAGGAGAGGGTAGCTCCCAAACTGGTGCAATTTAGCTTGGAAGCTACTAGTGTTCTATGCTCAGAGATTTTTTGCTTTGACACATGATCCACTTGAACCTAGTATACTGCAATTTGGGATCGTAAACAAGTCATTTAAGGATGGGTTTTGTCCAAAAATGGCAAGTGGATCTTTGCTCAAGTAGTTGATCAATGTGTTTAAGGATATTTAGACATGAAGGCTTCCTTTGAAAAACATGTTTTTTCCTTGGTAAATGACAATGGGGATATTTCTATCAACTTGAAAATTGATGAGACTGGGTCATTCTAATGGTAAATTCTCATTTGATGGGGAGGAGTCAATCAAACACCTATTTTGGCATGGTTGATCACATCTATAGCTTGGAAAATATGCTCTCACATTGAACTTACAAAGGCAAACCAAAATAACATGTTATTCTATACCTTTGGTATACAAAGTTACCCTAATAAAGCAAGGATATATGGGTTTCATTATATATGCACCTTATCCCTTAAGGAGCATTTGGGAGGTAATGCTAAAGAGGATATTTGAAGGAAATATTATAGAGTTTTCCTTTTGATAGGTCCAAACTAAATCAAAGTGTGATAAGAAACCTCTTGCTGCCATAAGATGAATTTGAAAAGAGCTACTGCCATGAATGCCGAAAAGAATATCGAGCCTTGCTTCTAGAAGCAATGTAAATCAAGGCACTCTAATCCTCAAGAAACTAGAGTAGTTTGAGAGAGGGAGAGTGACCAATTCTTTTGTCAAATAGCCATCAATCCAACGTTTGGGCAAAAATAGAAACAAACAAGCATGGTGCCAAAATCATCTTTACATAATAGATCCTTGAATATGAAAAGTTCGAGATGCACCAAAAGTTGAAAATAAACCTTTGAGATGGGCTGAAAAGCATCCTTGGCTCCTCTTAAGTCTTGAAGAAATTTTTTAATCTCCAATTATACATGTATTTGAATGCAATATGTTTTGTACCAAAGAATCATGCTTTGGAAAATTGTACCATGGGCTCAATCCTCATGCTTCTTTGAAGAAGGGCATTCAATAGATAATGCATATACTTCATAGTGGAGATGTAAAATTTTGACCACAAAGCAAATGGTATTATTACCATATTTCAATCACGATGTGAATGGATACACTTATAGGACTATTGGAGAATATTTTTCCCTCTCTAAGAAGTTTTCCCTCCCAACTAGGTTGCTACAAGTGACGTTTTACCCAAACAATTTACTTCTACATACTGTGCTCAAGGGTCTTTTTTATTTTTATAAGGGCTTTGCATCTACTTTTTGTTTGATAATGGAACGCAATCTAAATGCTTTATTATTTGATTTTTGTTGCAAGAAGAATAATCTCAACAAATGGTCCATAATGCATCCAGTTTTCATTTGATAATGTAATGCAATCTAAATGCTTTATTCTTCAATTTTTGTTGCAAGAAGAATAATCACAACAAATGGTCCATTATGCATCTACTTTTCGTTTGATAATGTAATGCAATCTACATGATTTATTATTTGATTTTTGTTGCAAGAAGAATAATCTCAACAAATGGTCCATTATGCATATTGCAAAGTAAACTTTTGATGCTAGTCAGAAAAGTAAAGGAAAAGATGCATTTTTTGCTAGTAAGCAACAATATGCAAATGTTGTTTAAACAAAGAAAACTGGTAAGAATGAGAAGAAAAATGAGAGTCGATTGTATTGTAGATATTCTAAGGCAAAATATCTTGTCATTAAGAGCTATCCTAAACTAGCTATGAAAGAGGCTAAGAAGAAAAATGCTAGTATGGTTGGCATATGTCTATTCTTTTAAATCAAAATGTGCAAATATTTTGCAAGATATAGATTAGGCATAGTTTTGAGGGTTATATTTGGTGAAATATAGTGTGCTTTCTTTTCAAAAGAGCATTTAGTGAGAGTTGTTTACATGTTGTAGCTTGTACATAGTGATGTTTGTGGTCAAATGCAAATATTATTTTTTGGCAACTACCTATAATTCATGACTTTCATTAACAATTACCCTAGGAATACATGGATATATCATTTGAAAGCTAATTCTAAATTGTTTTTGCGCTTCAACTAGTTTGTAAGCATGGCTAAAATTTTGTCAAGATGTAAAGTGGGGCCTTTATGTTCTAATCAAGGGGGGAAGCATATATTTAAGGAATTTCATGCATATTTAGCTAAACACGGGATAAAACACAAATGTATAGTGATGTATATACCATAGCAAAATAGTATAGCTAAGAGAAAAAATCTCTCTTAGAGATGGCACAATGCATAATTAACTGTTAAGTTTTGCCACATAGCTTTTGGCTTAATGAATATGTGTGCAATTTATATATTTAATAAGTGTATTACACCTTATGAGGCTTGGTGTAACAAATTTTTTTCTTCCTTGTTTTCTTAGATTATGCTACTTGACAATGATACACACCTGCCACCTGCAATGTACAGGTATGTAGTCATAGTGTGTGAAGTAAATATAGGGTGGCATATGCACTATGAATAGAAATCACCATTAAATAAATCTCAAAGACAAACACATTTAATGGCATTTAATGCTAATCAATTGCATCTCCATAACCAAGAAAAATGCATTTCACTAATTTAGGATCTAGCTTATTGCCTTTTTCCTTGGGAGCATGGCAAAAAGCCTCACATCCAAAAACACACAAATAAACATATGATGGAGATTTTTTAAACCATACCTTTGCAAATTGACAACCAGTAGTAGTGCATCGGGATCTGTTTATCAAGTGTATGGAAGTAGTTACTGCCTTAGTTCAAAAATATTGTGGTAAGCGCCTACCTGGCTAAGCATATTATAGACTCTCTCCTGAATCGTTATTTTCATACACTTTGCAGCATCTTTCGAAGGTAGGGTGTGTAAGGGGAAATTGATGTGTAAAACCTTGCTCATCACAAAACTACTCAAATACTTTAGAGATATATTCACCCCCATTATCTGACCTTAGGCATTTTAGGCTATATCTATATTGGTTCTACACAAAAGCAAGACAATGCTAAAAGGTAGCCAATACACATTATTGTGCCTTATGGGATATGCCCAAACCTTATGCAAATAATCATAAATAAAAGTCACAAAATACTTTACGCCACATAGTGATTGACTTGGCATGGGACCACATACATCAAAATGAACAAGAGCTAGAGGCTCACCCATGTACATAAATGCTAGACTTCTTACTAAGTGTTTGCCTGCCATAAAGACAATGATCACATGAATCAAAACATTTGTAGTCAAGATATGGAAGATACTGCAAATGAGAAAATATTTTCATTCCTTTTAAGGACATGTGCCCAAGTGATAATGCCATAAATATACATGTGGTAAACATGGTCAATATACCTAGATATAAGCAAGAGATAGAGGCTACCGCCCTTGGTACATGGAGCATAGACAAGATTCCCATGGTCAATATACCTAGATATAAGCAAGGGATAGAGGCTACCGCCCTTGGTACATAGAGCATAGACAAGATTCCCATGGGTAATCTTTTACGTAGAATCACTAAAAGATACATGATATCCTACATCATTCGATTATCTAATAGAGAGTAGGCTTTTAGCCAAAGCCAAAACATGGCATACATCATGTAAAACAAAAGTATTGCTTGAAGCAAATTGCAACCATACAACCCCAATGTCTATGATATTCAATGCCAAGTCATTTTCCAATATAATAAAATGTATTGCGCTATTATAGGAATGAAACCAATCCCTATGCGAGGTAACATGAAAAGAAGTCTACGAACTAAGCAACCATACCAGTACTGAGAAAATGTGGGCAAAACATTAGCTAATTGAGTAGCATGAAGAGAAGAAGCTACTAAGATATACTCATCATCAGACTCAAACTACACAATTTATCTTCTTAATCTTTACACTAGGCTTATACTAGGGGCAATGCTGCAATCATCAGACTTTTTCTACACTTTGTCCTTGCGTTTTTTTTTTGCACTTATCATCGCACATCTTATGGCATTGTAGCCAAATATGGCATTGATTCCCACAATAATGACATGTAAGAGAGGCCTTGCAACCATGGGACTTATTGCAAGGCTGACTGCGAGACTAAGACATCTATAAGTCTCTACCATGACAGTCATTGCTGCTCTTACCATCATGTTTACCCAGAACACTCAATGCACGAGATATACATTTTGCATCCACATTCTTTCAATTTATCTCCTCTGTGAGTAAGACACCCTCAACATCCTAGAGTTTCAAGCCATCCTTATGCATATTAGCATACATGGCAATAGGAAAAGTGTCCCATGACTCAAGAAGCGTCACAAGCAAAAATAAGGGAATGAGATTATCCTTGAACTCAATACCCTACAAAGTCAACTGGTTGAAAATGGAATGAAATGCATCCAAATGTACAAACACACTAGTCCCTTTCTTCATATGAATATCCATGAGCTGTTTCAACCAATATATTAGGGAAACATGACTTTGCTTGTTATAAAGATTGCATATCTTTTCCCATAACTTCTAAGCATTATCCTTAGGTGCCACAACAATGAAATAAACCTATTTAACCAATCATAAAATAAGATTGGATTTACATAACTCATCCAACTGATCCCAAGTTTCCTAATCAATGCATTTGGGCTCTACATTCTTGGTTTTCAAAGACCCAACTTGCTTCTTTTAAACCAATACTTGCCATATTTGCATCTTCTAACAGGTGAAATTAGTGCCATCTAACTTTTCAATATTAAAAATAGCACTATCATTCGAACTAGCTATAATGGCAATATACCAATTTAGAATCCAAGAGAATGGACTATTGTAAATGATTACAAATCAGCCCCCAAAACTCAGTCATCAAAACAAGGGCAAAATAGGAGGGAATAACAAAGTATAGAGCATTCACCAAATGCAAGAAATAGATTGCCAAAGTACAATGTTTGCTCTCCAAGATAATGGTAAAAACTATAATTATAACAAAGTTGAAATAAAGGTAGTAGTATATGTCAATCCAACCATGGGCAAATAGCCAAGAAAGAGCTTTCAATGCTAAGGATATATGAGTAGCAATCGAGATACAAATAATGCAATTAGCAATGAATAAGCATAGACCATCGTACCAAAGATCGTCATAAACTCAAAGTGTTAGTAAATCATGCATCCCATAAGCATATACATCACTGATAAACTACTAATAAAGGTAAGTGCCAATGTCCAAAGTATATGGAATCAAATCAATCCACAAGCGAAGATAACTATGTTTAATAGCATACAAGAGATCATATACATGAACCAAGAGTCCCATTGTCTCAAAGAACCAAGTAGCTTAGTTGTATAAAGAATCCAAAGCTCTAATTTCAATAGCGAGTCTCTCCCACTAAAGCAAATCTAAATGCCAAATGAGCAATATAAGCAAAATATCACGTACATGACTATCATGATAAATACATCCAGAAACATGAAACCCAAGTAATTCTTCAAATCTCTAATACAAATTACACAAGCAACTGAAATATAAAGCCAAAGCTCCAAAGCATTCAATGTAGCTCAAATCCGAGGGGTAAAGGCATCTGTAATAGTTTGTTGCTCTTCTTCTTGGGCTGAAGCTCATATTGAAGAAGCTTCTCGAATGGTTGCCTTTGTTACCAATTGAAAGATAGAGCTTGAGTAGAAAGCACGTAAGCAAAAGCAAGAGCTAGGGCGAGTGGAGCAAGAGAGCAAGAGAGAGAGAGAGACACCATATATGGGAACTCCAATAGTCACAATGTGTGACCAGACTTCCCTTATTCAATAGTCATTGAATGAATAAATAATAAAGTGATAATGATGGGTGTCCGCTACCTGCAGCATACAAGTGTGTAATCATAGTGTGTGAAGTAAACATAAGGTGGCATAGGAACATGCGCCTTTTTCCCCAACACCTCCATTCCAACCTCTTTGAGTTAGCTTACATACACTCTTTGATATGAATTGCCTGCCATGACCACTTCTCAAAACATGTTGAACAATAGACTCACTAGTTGCTTATGTATTCTACTCAACTTGTGATTTAACTTGCTCTACCACTCTTGGGCTCTTAAAGGTTCATGCTAGGATTTTATCATAAAAATGCATGCTTTGAGTTTAGAAAACTATGAAGCTTCTTCAATTAGCTTTTGTTGTATATTATTTCTAGTTGTAGCATCTCAATCTCTTGCAAAGAATAGTCCTTGCATCCTTGGTTATCCTTAGGCTTTATCTTAGGCATTTATTGATTTTGCTAATTAATGTGAGTAGTATGTTAATAAAAATATGGAAAACTAAAATTATTACTTGAGAATAAACTACAGGATATGATAAGTTCTTGCATAGTTTAGCTACTTGGATGAGGGTCTCTCCTAGTTTGGCATGTATCCAATCAATTATCTTTTTCTTCTTCAAATGATACTAGTTTCTCCCCATCATAAAGAGATGTTATTGCTATTATCTTCTATTAGCAAAAACATCACAAAGTGATCATACTCACTCAAGCAAGATCATCCAATAGTCAAAGAGAAAATTTTCGTTACCTCATTCAACGTATCAAATGAAGGCAGTTTTAGCAGGAACTTTACAATCTCCATGTTCTAAAATTTCACAATGAAAATGAGCTATTTGATTAATTATTTAATAGAATTATGAAGTTTATATCCATTATTTTGAGGTACCTTATTGATATGGTAATAGATGTCAAGAATGACATGTACATTGCTACCTCTCATGGTGAAGGTCTTTTCACAAAATTCTTGGTTGTATGGATGGTTATATTGGAGGAGGTTTGCATCTTCACTCATTCCAAATATTTTAAACAAAATGTAATAATGTTCAACATAAATGCATTGTTTATCTATTTGAAGGCTCTATAAATAGAGAGGTGGGTACATTTAAGTTAACTTTTATGTCTAAAACACTGTCCAGGTTGAATGTATCATATTATGATACACCATTTGTAGGAACTCCTTACAATTTGTCGGGGTAAAGTTATAAGTATTGTTCTTATAAGTATGTTCCTACCCTTAAGCTTACATTATCTTTTTTATAAGTAGATGTCTTGGTGGGAGCTTTAGTTTAATGTGCTTGGGTTTCACTTCCTCTCGATTTTTTGTAAACATTGCAAGTACACACTATATATAAGCCCTTGTGGCATGCTTTTGAGAGAGAGAGAGAGAGAGAGAGAGAGAGAGAGAGAGAGAGAGAGTGTGTGTGTGTGTGTGTGTGTGTGTGTGTTTGTGTGTGAGTGCATGCATGCACGCACAATCACACACCCCATTAATGTATTTTTGTGTGTGTGTTTGAATGCCAAGCATTAAGGTCCCATGACATGTAGATGAAAAACACAAAGTGCAGGCAAGATTACAATCAACTTAAATGTGCGTGATGACACTATCTACAACTACAAGCATGGTTATCCCTTATCATAAAAATGTATTATTTCATGATCCTATAACTAGGGAGGGTTATTTGGATGCCAACTTTGGAGCGATTCATTACTTGGTTAAAATATTCATATACTTAATTTTCCCTTGGTATATCACGATGCCATGTATACCTTTTGCTTTACTAATGTAAGCGAAAGGTATACATGCCATTATGCATTAGGTGTTAAAAGCAGTGTATGTCTAGCCACCTACATTTACTTGTACTTATTACCTGGACACCTGTACATTGTAAATGACAACCACTTGTCACTAACACATTATTTTTTATTCTTTACATGAAAATAGAATAAGGAAAGGTAGATCACATATTATGACTATTGCAGTTTCCACATACTATTTTGCTCTATCTTGCTCGAATCTCCATAGCTCTCACTTCTCTCTTGCTTTCGTTGTTACTTTCACTCCTGCTTCACCTTTCAACTAGTATCAAAGTAAGCATTTGAGGAGCTACACTAATAGTGCATTCATATCGCAAAAAAGAACTTGCTTGAAGCATTCATGGCAGCAACACACCAAGGTATGCATCAGTCCCGTTGAGGTTCCCTTCATCAAGGGTTGTTCCAACATTGTCTAGGACCTTCCAAGTAGTAGTTTAAGTTGCAACAAGCATCACTTGTGCTCATAGTAGTAATAGAAGTGATGCCAAGAGGCATATTCCACGGTGGATTTTGGGAGACCACAGTGGATTCCGTGAGGTTTTTATTCCACGGTGGATTCCTTGAGATTTTGTAGTAGATTCCATAAAACTATATTTATTTTTCGGGGCTCGTACATAAGGTGGATTCCTTGTGCGAGAAGTTGACGGAGACACCTGTCCTTTTCGGGTGTCATGTTAATTTAACGTGTATGTGGGTGATTCCATAGCGGGTGATTTCGTAAAATACATATTTAAATTAATGGATGTTTATGAGTTTAGAGTGTACTCGTATTAAATTAAGGTTAGGACAGAGTTTATTTATTTTGTAGCTGAAGATTGCTAGGTATTTACTTTTGTTGGTTTAATTTTATTATTTTTTAACAAAGAAATTATCATTTTTTATGGGTGCACGTCTTATCATTAAAGGCGTGGCACTAATATTTATTTAAACGCGCTTATTTATTGAAGCAATTGACAAATATTTATTATTTTGTATACACATAGGCACTCGGTTTAAATATTTCATTATTGGAAAATGTATTTGGACACAACCCGAATTTTGGGGCACCCAACTGCTTTATTCTTTATTTGGATAAAAGCAAACACAAAAGCTAAAAGCATGCTAATTGTAAAATTGGGCTATTTTTTAGCTTTGAGATGAATAAATTTATAAATGTATGCCTTGTGAAGCGCTCACACAGGGCATGGGGGGAGATTATACCCAATTTGTCTATTTTCTTCATGTCATGCAAATCTTCCTTATTGTTTGATGAGCTTTAGTAAAGTTATTTTGTTCTTGGGGACCTTCAGGCACTCGCTACATACAAATCCAACATCGGATTTGCGCATCAATGGTATCATAGCAAAGCTGAGATCAAGGGCTTCCAATCGCTTACCATCTCGCGTGAAGGCAAAGCTCCTGGAATGAACAGGCTCTATAGTCATTCTCACGACGAACCGTCAATACCAACATGTTCCTGGCGGTGAAGAATCCCCTGCTATGTTGTTGGATTATGAAGGACCACTCTCTGGCGATGGAGGAACACTTTCCAAGATCCTTTATCAAGACTTTTTTTTTTTCAATGAACAAAGAAGAAGGATTAGTTAATTGGAAAGAACCCCCTACTGTGCTGTTGGATTCTTCCTTATGCAAGATTCACATCCCATAGCCTATTCTAGTTGCAAACTTCAACCCTTTGAACTAAAGTATTCTACCTATGATAGGGAATTGCTAGTTGTAAAGTACAGGCCTTACGTCAATGGAAACACTATCTAATGGAATCTGAATTCATGATCAAAACTGGCCAACAAAGTATCAAGCATCTCCTTAGTCAGCCACAAATTTTTTATCATCATATCAAATGGGCTGCTTTTATTCAAAGTTTTCATTCACTTATCCAATATCAACCTGAAAAGAGAATGTTGTTGCCGATGCATTAAGTAGAAGACCAAGTATCCATAATATTTATGTTATATCTTTTGATTACCTTATTCTTATGAAAGATACCTATGACCAAGACCCTAGTTTTCAAGCTGATTGGAATAAATTAGTTGCTAATAACTGGATTCCAATTGATTCATTATCTTATTATGATGGATTTATGTTTTATGAGAAAAGATTATGTGTCACTATTTCATTTAGATCATCTGTATTGCACGAAATTCATTGTCCCCCACATCAAGGTCATAGAGATATTATTTCTACTTTACGTATATTGGTTAAAGATTTTTATTGGCCACAAATGGAGTTTGATGTTTCTAACTTTGTATTTGAGTGTTTAATTTGTCAAAGAGTCAAGCGACACCATGGTAAGCAATATGGTTTGTTAATGCCTTTACCAATTCCTGAACGTCCATGAGAACATATTTCAATGGATTTTATAACTGGTTTGCCTAACACACAAGCTAATGATGATGTGATTTGGACTATTGTAGATCGATTTAACAAACAAGAATATTTCTTTCCATACAAGAAAACATTAATTGCATCTCAAGCTACACAATTTTTTTAAAGTCTATTTTCACTAACCATGGTTTACCAAAAGTTATTATTTCAGATCATGATTCTAGATTGTGTAATAATTTTTAGACTACTTTGTTTGCTAATTTAGATACTAAGATTGATTTCTCATCTGCATTTCATCTTGAAACTAATGGGCAAACAGAAGCTACTAACAGTACAATATTAGATCTTTTACGTGCATACACAATTTCAAAATCACAAACATGGGATACACACTTGCATTACTTCAATTTGCATACAATAATACACCACATACAGTTACACAAAAAGCACATTTTAAAATCATTTATGGACATAGCTTGCCTACACCTGTTACATCATTGTCAAACAAAGTTAAAGCTACTGATGATATTGCCAATACACATGCTACTATTTTTGCGCAAGTTAAAGACATGATTACAAAAGCCTAGCAATCATATAGTAAACAAGCTAACAAGAAAAGAAAAGCTATGAGTTTCAAAGTTGATGATTATGTTTGGTTACGCATTGAAAAGAGAATATTACAAAGTGTTGAGAAACACCCTGTTGTTAAGTTAGCACCTCGATTTTATGGACCTTTCAAAATAATTCACAAGATCAATGGCAATGCATTCAAATTAGAACTACCCCCACATTCAAAAATCCACAATACTTTTCATATCGGTTTGTTACAACCTTTTAGAGGCCAATTACCTGTCCACCCTGTCTATGAAAACCCTCTAAAAGAAAAAAGTGAAATCCTTGAACCTGAAACTATTTTAGATACTAACTTTATAACTACTAGAATTGACCGTAGATACTCTAGATATTTGATTAAGTTTAAAAATCATCCTATTGAAGAGGCCCAATGGATGCATGCTCAAGACCTAAGTGCTTATCCCTCATTGCTTACTCCACATTGAGCTAATAGAAATTGAGGACAATTGCTATCCCACCTCCAGGGTATAATGCCAAGAGGAATATTCCACGGTGGATTCCGTGAGACTACGGTGGATTCCGTGAGGTTTTTATTCCATGGTGGATTCCATGAGGTTTTGTGGTGGATTCCGTAAAACCATATTTATTTGCTGGGGCTCATACACAAGGTGGATTCCTTGTGCAAGAAGTTGACGGGGACGCTTGTCCTTTTCGGGCATCATGTTAATTTAATGTGCACGTGGGTGATTCCACAGTGAGTGATTCCACAAAATACATATTTAAATTAATGGGCGTTTATGAGTTTAGAGTGCACTCGTATTAAATTAAGGTTAGGACAGAGTTCCAACCTATTTATTTATTTTGTAGCTAAAGACTGCTAGGTATTCACTGACTGGTATTCACTTTTGTTAGGACACCAAGCTCTCTTTGGAAGAAGGGGAGTTGAATCTCTCTACCAAAACCATGGGAGAGTGCCAACTCCCCCTCTCCCACACTATGATTAATTCAATAACCCTACTATGTGAGGGTTTAGGGTTTTAACCTTACTTGTCAAGGTCTCTTGTATGCCATGGAGAAACGAATCTATGGAGAGAGGTGATCAAATGCATCCCCCCCTGGGCATCCGATTTGCGCACCAAGAAGCCTCCGAGATAGTCACAGTGATTTGCACTAGCTGTCCTAGCTATCTTGTTTGCCACCATTTAGCTTCCATTAGTCATCTCTAGTTCTTTGTTTCCTCCAACACTTAGTTTTTTTCTTGGGTATACTCCTTGGCATTGAGGGCTTGCATTTGGACACACATTGAGGTTGAATACCTCTAGCCATTGATTGTGTTTAAGAATATATTTATTGTAATATATTGTGGGAAGCATGTATTCGAATATCTATGGTTGATGTAATGCTTATGGGGCAAGTTTGTAACACTCGAATGTTGGTTTGATACTTGGGCAACCTTTTTAGATTGATGAGAGCTCAAATAGCTCGACATTTGAAGGGTTTATTGATGTAGCAAAGCTTGGACAACAAGCATTCACAATGAATGCATATGCATTGATATCTACATGCTATTCAAGTATGTTACATGATTATGTTTATGCTTGGTATTAATATTTATGCCCAGATATGCCATCTTGGATTTAAGCTTAATTGATTGCATTTGGATAGTAGCTATTTGCTTCAGCAACTTTTGCTTGCAAACTTAAAGACTTATTGAAGGTTTATCCTATTAGATGTATACATTATGGACTTTGGATATTGAGATGTAATAAGCTCTATGCATTGAGCTTCCTTTGCTACTTTGGATACTCCAGATTTGCTATAGTAGGAGTACTTGGTATTTTTACACAAAGCTTGTTCATTTGAGTTAGTGGGAGACTCCCTTATGCTCTTTTGGTTTTTGCATATACTATCACTGTAGAGGTTTATAACTATAGGCCAATTTGCCTTGATTTGGGCACCTTCTACTAGTTATTGTTAGTGGGTTGTCAATGGTGGATACATACTTGGCATGCATTATGATATGCATCTATGTACCCGACACCTTGGATGTTTTGAGAATATTTGATACTTTGTGATTTATGCTCAATTTTTACATTGCTGGTTCCATTGTATATCTTAGTTGCTACCTAGATTTCCCTAGCACAGTGGAAGCTTATTCTTTTGCATATTCGCATACAGTTACATGCCAATTTACTACTTTTTATGGACAGCCATGCTAAAATGAGTTTTGAGTAGTTCTTTTGAGAGTGGATACTTATATTCAACACTTCAGTGCTTCTTGCTTGTGGACTACAATGTATTGGCTCAATCTTCCTCTTGCCATACTCTTTTTGGCTTAGCTTTAGGGCTAATTTATAGTTATTATAGTAGCCACTTCTCTCTTTGTTTGGTAAACACAACAACAGCTGCTTCAAATGCTTCCAATGATAGTGTTATCTTTAACATACAGAAGTTGGATTGCACTAACTTTCAGTATTGAAAGACTCGAATTTGATAGGTATTGGTGTGGGAGAAGCAAAGTAAGCCTTTGAAATTAGAGAGCATAAAGCTAGAACTTTATGATGCAAATGAATGGAAAGAGCTTGAGAGCTATGTATGTCTACCATCATTTTGTCATGATCAAAGCATGTATACTTCAATGTCATTGTTTGAGACAAGGAGAGATGCTTATGCATTATGGAAAGAGATTCGTGATCTCGTGTATTGATTATTATTTGCATAAGGTTTGGGCTTATCCTACTAAGTATAAGTTAGAGATGTTAGATACATTTCAATGCTTTCTTGCTATGATTAAGAATGTCTAGGTATAGGCTGAAATGCCTACAATTTGACAATAGGGATGAATAGGTCTCTAAGGCATTTGAGCAGTTTTATGATGAGAAGGATATTAAACATCAATTGATCGCCCCATACACCCCACACTAGAGTAGTGCTATAGAATGCATGAATCAAACTATTTATTAGGAAAGAGTCTATAATATGCTTAGTCAGGTTGGTTTACCATAGTACTTTTGGTTAGTTGTTGCAAAGCGGATATGGTCTAATAAATCTCCCTCATATAAATACTTGCATATCTTTGGATGTGAGACTTTCTACCATATTTTCAAAGACAAATGTAATAAGCTGGATTTGAAGTTCGTCAAATGTATTTTTCTTGGCTATGGTGATGCAAGTAAGAGGGGCTATCATCTTTGGGATCCACAGTTACATGTAGACTCTATGAATGCCATTTAGTTGGCATATAATATGATCTTCCATGCAATGATCGAGCACATTGAGATCCATCAACACTTAATTAGAGAGGTGGTTCAAGACATGCAAATAGAGCTTGGCAAGATCTCCACTAACGAGAATCCTACAAATTCGTTCACAAAAAGTCTCCTGGTGGAATGTTATGCCTTTCTTAGGAAGATGATGGGCGAAGGATGAGATCCTCATCTTGATCTACTTATATGTATATATAATACTTGTCACTTTTTTCTTACTTTCTTCACAATTAGGCACATTCACCTTTAAATGGAAGATTCTTAGGGTTATGCCTAGCCACCTACATTTACTTGTACTTATTGTCCACATACTTAGGGGTTAAAGGTTGCCTGTGCCTAGTCATTTACATTTACTTATACTTACTATCTGCACACCTATACACTATAAATGGTGGTTACCCATTATTATCACTTTATTCTTTATTCTTTACATATCAATAAAATAAGAGAAGGTAAGTCACACATTGTGGTGGTTACCCATTATTATCACTTTATTCTTTATTCTTTACATATCAATAAAATAAGAGAAGGTAAGTCACACATTGTGGTTGTTGGAGTTCCCACATAGCGTTTTACTCTTTCCTACTTGAACCTCCATAGCTCTTGCTTCTACACCCACCCCACCTTTGAAATTGACCACCAAAATATAGCATGATATAATCTTCTCAATACAATGTTAATAGTAATTTTTAGAGAGAGAGAGAGAGAGAGAGAGAGAAAGAGAGAGAGAGAGAGAATATAAGTTGCATTATCATCATTTTTAGATGTCTCAAAGGCATACATGGCAAAGACCCACACCAAAGTTTTTTGTTGTAATCCACTTTAAGTTGACATTGGCACCAAATGAAATCTATGTTAGGACGCCATTAGCATAGCTAGAAAATCAATTATACAAAAGGTATTAAAGTTACTAAATATGATAGCCCAAGACTCACTTCTGTTTAGGCTTTCTATACCCTCTATGATAACTTTGCCGCCTCTGTAAGCTACCTATCTACCTTCATCTCTATGAGAGAGAGAGAGAGAGAGAGAATTCTGTTTGTCTGGGAGTCTGTGGTAGAGGTTAGCATCCCCTCAGTCGAGCGAGTGCCTGGCGAATAGTCCTGCCTAATTTCATGGCTGCGTGGCTGTATCCTTCAAGCTACAACTCAGTCAGACAGGCAGAGAGAGAGAGAGAGAGAGAGAGAGAGAGAGAGAGAGAGAGAGAGAGAATGTGTGTGTGTGTGGTTGTGTGGTGTGTCTCGCCTTCTTAGTCGTTGCCATTGCCAAGTAAAGGACCTGTGCAGGAGACAGAGGCGGTTGTGTCAGACTCAGACTCTGACATGGCAGGGCGGTTGTGTCGCAGTAAAAAGCAGGTTGTGGGCAGGCATTGCTCTTCATATGAGCTGTCATACGTGCAGGCTGTCAGACCTTGGTTTTGAGGCGCAAGCGGGGCTACAAGCACTGCATAATCTAGAGGTGAGCGGAGATATTAATCCCTCGCAGACACAGAGGCAGGTGGTGCGTGCTAATCAGGTATAGGTCAGACCTACACAGCCTTGAACAAGTGTAGGCAAAAAACCTAATCTGTCCCCCATGCACGGAAATCTCTGCAACAATGTAGAGTTGTGTACGTCAAACCTCTGATTACTAGTGCCCAATCTGCGTGAATTAGCCTGCACAGACGGAGATCTCTTTTCGCATCAATATGGAATACTTGACCAGGTTGGAAGGTAAATACAATTTGGATTTTGATGAGGAGACTTGGGTAGAGGACATTCATGAAGACACTGAAGGTGATCAAGTTGGCAAGTGCCGCAAGATAATGGTGGATCCCAATGACATGAGTGCTTTGGAACTCCTGTAGTAGGGTGGTTGCCCTCCTCTGTAGAAGAAGGGGGGGCATGTACCAAGGTATGCTGGCTCAACCTAATAGCCTGATGAGTGAATATATTCATGCAAATGAGAATAAGGCGTCGGCCTTACCAGACAATGAGCATATAGTGGTACTGTTGGTGGGTACATATGTTGTGTTGCAACAAATTACGGCCTTCCATGAGGGGGCTGCCATCTTTTACTTCACTGGCTGCATTCCCCTCATTACTCATATTCGAGCTTGGTTTGAGGATTGTGAGGTCCTCTTTTGCACCTCACAAGCTCGGGCTCAGTTAATGCAAAGTATCCCTTTGTTTTTGGAAGGCTAACTACTTCATATTGTTGTGTGGCTGCCCTTGAAGGAATTTCAAGATGTACTCAGACATGCATGCCCTATTTGGGTGGAAGTCATCAATTTTCTTTCGTATCTTTGGTGGCTTCTTCCATTGGTATTGTGCTCTCTTGGGTAGGTATTTATGGAACCTTGCTTGGCTTCTTGCAATAGAAATCATGCATGTTTGCTTTGGGACACTAGAAAAGTCCACTTGAGTAAAATACACTTTCAAGCTCTTGGGTTGTAGCTTAGGTTTGATGAGTTGTAGTGGGGAACATTTTGTAGGCCATTGATTTAGAGGTGGACAATTGGGATACTTAATGTCTAGATGTAATCAAGTTCCTAAAGGATTATATGCAAGTGTAAGACCCTCAACCTTTGTCTCAGGTCGTACATGTGTCTCCTTTTAAAGGTAATTAGGATTAAGTGGAGGAGGAAAAAGTCAATTGGATTTTGCCTTATGGTTTGATTCTCGGGGGAGATTGCTTCATGTTCTTTCAGAGCACTATTCTCTAAACTTGGAAATGATTTATTAGTCAATGGATGCCTTCCATGCTTAGCTTAGATGTTTACCCTTGAGATTTAATTTGTCTTTTATATTGCGTGACCAATTGTCAAGACACATGCTACATTTGATAGCTTTGTTTTGTTGGACAGGTTCTATCTAAGGGGTTGGAAGCATGAACAATCTTTTAGAATAGCATGTGCTTTATTTAGAGCCTATGGGGTTTGCCAAACATTTGCATATAGCACTAAATTATAGCATTTGCAATCCTTGTTGGAATAATTTATCACCTTGTAGTAAGCTCGGGACTCGACTAATGAGTTGAGCACCTACTTAGAATGGTTAAAATGTAGAGTATAAACACTATAATATGAAAAATCTAAATCGATGTACCGTTTAGATACCTTACATGATAGCAACTTTCAAACTTATCACTTTAATATTGGTCTTCGTAAAATATGCACATGAGAATATTGTATGCTTATTGGATATGTGGGATGTTGTGGTTTCATTGAGCCATGCTCTATAATGCAGATGTGCCTTAAGTATTATAAATCTTTGTTGGGTCCATAACAAATTCTTATTGATATGTTTCTCATTGCCTACAATTATGTTGTGGGCTTGGTGCATGACTAGATGAAGCCTAAATGGATGGATTCTATTGAGGTAGATATTATTGTGGAGGAGGTCAAGGAGGAGGTGTTCCATTTGCCCTACAAAAAATGCCATGGTTGGCATGGCTTGCTTGATGAATTGTTCTAAATGTATATTGACTAGCTTAAGGATCCATTGGCCCATCTTTGTCACCAAGTATCGTGATCAAGTCGCATACCCTCAGATTGAAAGATTGCAATGCTTTGTTTGTTACCAAAGATTCCCTTATCTCAAACTTTAAAGTAATGAATGCTCATTTTTGTTTGTGGAAACTTTGTATAAAATTTTCTCTAAGATCATCATGAATAGACTACAAAAAGTTCTCATAGTTGATTCACTTGAGATAGTACAGTTTTATTAAGGGACACAATAACATACACAATATTCAAAATGTTCAATTGGGGATAGATTATTATGCAAAAAACTCTAACTAGCAAGTTGTTATGATTCAACTAGATATTGAAAAGGCTTTTAATCATCCTAGTTGGTTCTTTCTTTGATATTTAATGTTTGCCATGGGTTTTGGGCCTCGAATGACACTCTTATTGATACTATCATCATTAATGCAATGATGTGTATTGTGCTTAATGGAGGAGTGTTTGATGATATTGCTATTTCTCACTCGCTTCATCAGGGATGTCCCCTTAGTCCCTTGTTTGCTTTGATGACACATCGAATACTCTTCTTACTAGATAAGTTGGCTATTGATGGTGAAATCATTGTATTGAATCGGATTAAAAATTTTATCCTTTATGTTCCTAACGACAAAAAATTTACTTCGAAAGGACAATGGTGATACGGAGCCTATTTAGTCTCGCTTCTGGCTTGCATATCAATGCATAGAAATAATATACTTTGACAAGATAACTTGACACTTGTGTTATCCCATAGGGGTGGATGTGATCCTCATGCTTTGCTCGACTTGATGTCTTCATGCATTCACTATGAGTTTGTGTTCGAAGTACCAAGGTTGATGTTTTCATATGCGATTGAAAGTGGCCCAAACAATGATGATTGATATGATTTCTTGTTTTTACCCTTGTTTCCATGGGCACAAAGTCATTGCAAGAGTTGGTGCAACCTATCTAGTTTGTGCTCGAGAAAAGCAAGAGAATAGACTGGGCTAAGTGTGGGTTTCTTGGAAACTTGTTACTACGCCAAAACGGTTGAGTGGTGCTACTTGTCAAATATTAAAATCCATATGATAGCTTTGTGGTTTGGTCTTTTACAGTCTGTGTGTGTTCAACATCACCCTTACACCAATATTGCTAGGTTTTTTATTAAGGATATTAGCATTTCCCATGGGCACTTATGGTGAAATATTCTAATTTCCACCCAACCATTTAAAACTTCAAAGTCGTTTCTTCTTACCTACTTGATTGCATCATGGCAAGAGTCTCTTCACCTTAATGTATGGTATTCTCTAGATTTCATAATTTAGGAAGCAAATTCTTTGCAAGTAGAGGTTTTGGCTACATCCAAGTTGCTTGATTGGCTTAAAGAGCAAATGGTTAAATTTAATAGGATGGTGACATTGGGCTTGAAGACTATCTACGATGCTATTATTTCCAATCATGGAATGGTTTATTCTTTTCGCTATGTTTGCAAGTACTTCCAAATACTGAGAGGTTATAGGCTAATATTGTCAACCTTGGAGGATCGATTTCAAAGGAACTCTTCCTTCCTTACTTCTCAGTCCTTATTGTCGTGATTGGGTTCAACATTTGTGAAACTCCACAATTTTCTAAAGTAGTTAGCTAATCAGATCTACCACAAAATGGTAGAGGATAAGAGATGGAATTGAGAAAGCTAATAAAGTTTGGTCAATTTGTGATAGTGTAACTAATTGGCACAATCACTTGCTTTACTTGTGGAAGTCAATGCTTCCTTATCAAGAAAACATTTTTCTCTAAAGGCTTCTCATTGGGGGGACTTGCCCATTGGTAATGTTTTGAAAGCTTGCAAGATATATAACTGAAAACGTATATATTTGTACTACTACTAATGAGACCCTTGTTCATCTTTTCATTTCTTACCGAGTCATAAGATAGATTTAAGACTATCTCCAAAGTCTTACAAAGTTTGGATCTTGTTGACAAGTTAGAGAATGCCTATCCGTTCTTGCATCCTAGGCAAGATCCCATCCATGGCCAAGTTGCAACATCATCATACTTCCCTATTTTACTTCATGCAATGGACTAGTATTTGGCACATTTAGTGGACGCAATGCTTTCATCCTTGACTTAATCTTGGGTATTTGTGGACATATGGGACATGTGAGGCTTGCTTTATGAGAAATTTCTTCTATGATTTTAACTAGGCTCATAAGTGGAGAGGTGGTTGCCCCATGCATGGATACTATTCACTCCAACCTTGTTGTGCCCTCTCAATGATCCCCTTCTTTTGTTTCTATGGAATAATGCTTGATAACCTTTTTTGTTCTAATAGCCTTTTCACTTCATGTGTGCTATTGTTATCTAGCTTGGTTGGCCCAAAAACCTGATGTAAATATTTTCTTGTATTAATTTAAGCTTCTTTGAGAGAGAGAGAGAGAAAGAGAGAGAGAGAGAGAGAGAGAGAGAGAGAGAGAGAGTGTGTGTGTGTGTGTGTGTGTGCATGTGTGTGAATATTTATAATGTAAAGGGATCTAGAATTAACAATATGTACAATGCTCAATTCTATGAGTTGAATTCACGTTCATATCTTGCACTATAAGGATAATGGTAATTATTAAGGAAGACATACATGAAAGAAATAATGGATATAATTCAATTTAATGAGTATGCTCATGTCTTTTAAATGTAGCAACACATGTAAAGAGGGAATAGTACATGCTCAAGCATGTCCAAACAATTGATATATGTTCCAACATTGGTCGGGTGCCATGTGGTGAGTGACTACTCAAAGAAGCCACACCATGACCTAGTGTTTATAACACAAGAGTCTACTTCCAACATCTTCACTTTCATAAGGTGGCTTTGTCATGGATGAAAATCATATGCAACACCCAAGTTTTGCCTGCTTTATAGATTCCCTTCTATGTTTTGTTTACATCGTTGAGTTTGATTGGTTGGGAAGAAGACCCTTTATAGATACCTCTATTTTTTGATTCAAAATCCTTCACAGACGCACACACAAAATAAAATTATATGATCTAATAATGCCTTCAAAAGGCCAAAATGACCTATGAGACCAAGAGATACAATCATTTGCATGGCAATACAAATGTCTTAAAGAAAATAAGGAATGTAAATAAAAGAGAATTCCTAGTTGATGCAATGATAAGTAATGAGGTTGTGTACATGGGACAAGACTAATAATATTATGGAGATATATAGGGCCTGGCTTTTATTATAAGCAATAATCTCATGTATCCACCTATACATGTGTCACAAACGTATGGGTCACCATCTAGAAAGTCTAAATTGGCCAATCTAGGTAGCTCAACTGATCAAGATCCCCAGTGTAAGTGCATACTATGGGTATGTTGGGGCCTCCTTACTACTCTTGTCAGATGTGAATTGAATCTATGATGACATATGCTCTCAAGTTCCCCCTATCTCCCTCATAAGTCATTGGTGCATTGAAGCTCTACTCATAAAGAGTCTCTCTTAGTCGTCATTGAGAGAGAGAGAGAGTATAACTCTTGTTTTGTGCGCTTCATGGTATCGATATTTGCTACTTATGTCTGATCATGAATGTCTAGCCAAAGTCCCATTGTAAATACTCTACTTCACTTATTCAATAATGAGAGAGAGAGAGAGAGAGAGAGAGAGAGAGAGAGAGAGAGAGAGTGTGTGCATGTGTGTGCGCACACATTCTATAGCATCAATTATTGATTTGCATTCAAATCTCAAGGTTAGCCTTTATAGAGGGACAAGGAGTTGGTTGAGTTATTTCGTATGTTTGACTTTATTGTATAGGACTAGAAAGTTTCCAAAAGTGTTGTTTTCAATTTATGCTGTGCAAATAAACAAGGCAACCATCAATGTTAGGTTTTGATCTCTTGATGATAAATGACTATCCCTAAGTGAATGGGTAGGTTGCTTTATTGTCTAGGACTAGAAAGTTTCCAAAAGCGTTGTTTTCAATTTATGTTGTGCAAAAAACAAAGCAAACCATCAATGTTAGGTTTTGATCTCTTGACAATAAATGACTATCCCTAAGCGAATGAGTAGGTTGCTAACTATTATCGTACCTTGAACTACCTATCCCAAGAAAAAGAATGTTAGTATTTCACATGGCAATACTTGAATTGAAGCATCCTAGGAGTATGCCTTGAATGCTACCTAAGAAATTAAAGTTTTGCATTCCTGCTTGCTCTCTTGGTAGATCTTGTTTTCACTAATTGACATCCTCTCTTCCCCAAGCACAAATGCAAACTCACTCTACACTTTCACTTTCAAATTGCTCCATTGGTGATTGCAAATTTCTTTGCTAGCAACAATCCTCACTCTATAAAGTCTTGACAATTGATACATGCTGAAGGGTTATGGTAACCTCAGCTAGCAATGCTTGCAAGGAAGCATACATTTTACCATGGAACAAAAATAGTGAAGATGGGATTTACGACAACTAAGTAGGAGAGCCGGTTGTACCATGAGAAGCTTGGCATGTCTTCAACTTCCACTTCCCTATGCTTTTGATCCAATGATTGCAAAGGAAGCTAAACCATGCTTTCATGTAGCCAAAGATACTAGACCCTACTCCAGCACTAATGCCACTTGGGAGACTTGCATGTTGGCAGGACAAGTGCAGGCATGCTTCAATGTAAATTAAAGACATAAATAAAGTGACAAGTCTAGACGAGAGAAATATGTCATTATACTTACGATGGTTGGCTCTAGTCGTTCAACCAATAAGATTTTTGGAGCAATTTCCATTTCACTATTCTACATCATAATCTTGGACATTCCACACCTAAAAAAACAAATGGAATGGCCAAAAGATCTAAGCTGCTTGTTCCTAATTATCTTGTGCTAGTGAAAGTGTTGTACAAGTAAAAATGTTATATTTTATTTATACTGAAGCTCTATGAATAGGCATGGTCAATTTTAAGTGGCACTTATAGCATGTATAAGTCTTCTTTGCTTCAATTTGAGGACGCCAGTGGTCATGCCCTAACTAAAGGAAACCTCCGTTGGCAGCAACCCATCCTTCCATCACAAATCAAATGATTCAGCACGCTCCAACTTCTCATCTCTCCTCTTGAGTGTGTCCTCAGGCAGGGGACGGTTGAGAGTTTGTGGCAATATAGGCTTGAATGTCGCCATGAATGTGATTACACATACTGAGTTGAGAAAGAAAAACACCATCCACATGCCTGTGAATAAAAAGAATCGTTTGTCATGCCCAATTGCATTCCCATTGAATACTGACTAATCCAGTACGAAATTGTAACACATTTTCATTAAACCCACCAGGGAGAAAAGAAGCATCTGTTCGTCCCTGAGCCCATGAAAATCTGTCACGATTCTCAACCAGTCAGTGCCATTGACAGTCTCTGTATGATCTAAAATAGGCAAAAGAGTGCCAGCTCCCTACTGAAGTACTTACAGCTTCTATATGATCTAAAATCCCTTTCCACAGCTTTAAACGGACTAATTGATTTTAAAAGCCAAGCAAAGAAGCAAAAGGATTTACAGAAGAACTATGCCCACTTACAAGGTTCCTGCAGTAGCAGGGCCTATGGCCTTGAACAATGACATAAAGCTCATTGAGAGGCCGTTTGCAACTCCACGCTGAGCCATAACCTGCATCACCAATCCTCAAGATGTGAATTCAATAATCCTAAAACACGAGGAACTAACCTGAAAACAACTGAGGGCAATATACAATAAGACATGCTAATACTCAAAAAGGCTCACCTTACTATCCTCAAAGCAGGGCAGCGAACATGACTAACTTGCAATGCTTTTAATTGATGACCGTACTAGAGTCTTAAATAAATTAAATTTAGCTGAAGGCCCTATCAACAGGTGGTAGAGACCAGCTGTGTGAATCTAGTAGACCTATTTGGAAGCACATAACCTTCATCTTTCATCTAGTGAGGTGTCTTCATCTTCATCAACTGTGCACTGCTAACATTTCTCTTTCAGAACATTCACAAACACAGAATGAATACATATAGATTCTTTAAAAATTTTACCACAGAGTTGTTGAGCAGCATGAATGATCCTGTCACCACACATACCTGCGCAAGAGAGAGTTATATCAATGTCAATACATGTGAAGACAATATGAGAGAGAGAGAGAGAGAGAGAGAGAGAGAGAGAGGCTCCTTTTACGAAAAAAAAAAAAGAGAGAGAGAGGCTCTGCCGTAACTCTTGTATTTCTCATGTGATTCATATAATTACTCATTACTCATTACAAGAGAGAGGGGGAGAGAGAGGATCTCCGAAAGGAGGCTAATTCATTACAAGCAAAAGTGTTGGGCACATCCAGGCTGCTTCATTGGCTAGACATAGATTTGCAACGAGAAAAATATAATCGGATGGCTCGATTGGGGCTGCAATCAATACAGGATTCTACCATTCCTGGGCAGTTCTGTCTTTTTTCTTTCCAGTGCATACGCCAGCAATTTCGGGTGCCTAGAGGCTGTAGCCAGCCTTGGTTGACCCTGCAAGACTTGCTTTAGTGTTATAGTCCATTGCTTGCTCTTCAGCCTGCTTCACCATGGCAGGATTGGACGTTTGTGAAACCAGATAATTTTCAGAAAAGATTGGCTAATCAGATCTACCATAAGATGGTAGAGGACAAGCAATGGGTCACTAAGAAAGAAAATAAAGTCTGGCGTGCTCATGATAGTAGAGAGAAGTGGTGGGATAGACTTCTTCAATTATGCTAGTCCAAGATTCCTTATCAGGGGAAGGTATTTGTGTGGAGGGTGCTTATCGATGGTCTTCCTACTAGGGATGTACTACATGCCTGCAAGATCTCGCGGGGCCATTGTGTCTTTTGCACTACTTGTGATAAAACATTGCTTCACCTCTTCATCTCTTGCCCTTTGACAAGACAAATTTGGAGCTTTATTCCCTGTGTGGACCTCAGCGACTTGTCAGTAGCAAACGCCCATCCGTTCTTAGGGTCTTGGGAAAGATGCCTTCATTGTCTTCTTTGCATTCGGATAATGCCTGCCTTTTCCAGTTCCTCAAATGGACAACTCTCTGGCACATTTGATGTACCTGTAATGCCTTTATTTTTGACTCCACCTTGGGTATTCGTGGTCATGTTGTTCTGATAGCATTTTGGCTTCATATGAGTTGTTGCCATTCTGCTTGGTTGGCCTGAAGCCTGATGTAAAATATTTCTATACATTAAATTACTTTTTCCTGAGAGAGAGAGGGAGAGAGAGAGAAAGAGAGAGAGGTTAGGGGTTTCGTTTCCCTTGAATAAACTTTAGTTACTTATTAGTGTATTATCATCCATTCTTGGGTTCCAGGCAACATGCCATCCATGGACACTTTACATCTAGAGCAGACCCATCTCTTTCATTTTCTATGTTGAACCAGTCTTTGGCACATCTAGCAGACATGCAATGCATTCATCTTTGAATTGGCCTTAGGTATTTGTGGTTATGTGGGCAGTGCTCAAGGATTATGATTGTGGCAAATTAGTTGAATGGTTTTTGCTGGTCTGAACCTCGGAGAGGTGGCTGCTCGATCGATGGATATCATTGGCATCACCCTGGTTGTACTCACTTTGTGATTCCTTTCTCCTGTCATTGTAGCCTTGGGTTTTTTTAAGTCTTTTGGCTTCTTGTGTTGTTTTCTACCTGCCTTTAAGTCTGATTGATTTGGCTCTAGAAGGCAATTTATAAATATTTCTATTCATTAATTTAAACTTCATGATGTGTGTGTGTGTGTGTGTGTGTGTGTGTGAGAGAGAGAGAGAGAGAGAGAGAGAGAGAGAGAGAGAGATTTACGAAAAGAGAGAGAGAGAGAGAGAATATACCGAGAGTAAACTCTTTAGCACAGCAGCTAAAACAAGGACTATCCACAAAGCTGTTCCATTGAGCCATGAAATCAATGGAAAAACTCCAAGTAACAGAATAGTAATAGCCTGGATTTCACAAAATAGCAGCAGGCAACATGTGAATGAATCAGATAAAGTGGTTAATAATAAACTGCTGTTTATAAAATGTCCTGAACAAATTAGTCTCAGGGAATGGTTATTCTTTGCTAATAGAGCATCCTGTAAACTCTAAAGAACACTAACTGTAATATAGGTAGTATATCTAGCAACACAATGCCAAACATAGCCCACAAAAAGAAAGTTGATAGAGAAACCATGTGTCAGGGGGTAATAGATGCATGCCCTAAAAATCTGTGACTGACCCACGGGTAAATTTGCATTAAAGGAATCTTCATGGAATAGCTAGTTCACTCTAATTATCAAAATAGGTGTTTATGTTTGGGCTAGAACAATCATGAAGTCTCTCTGTACCTAAGATATTTGCAGGGTACCGAGGTGCCTGCAGCCACCCTCCTCCTGATTGCTCCCTTGTCCTGTCTTTTCCTTTGAACATCCTCTCTATATCCTTCCTCCCTCCGCACCAGCATCATTTATTGTGATCTTGCAAGTATCTAATCCACATCCAATTCCTCTCTACCTACCCCCTGTTTTAGTTTAGGCAAGAGAGAAACTATCCATTAGAACCAATCTGACTTTGAGTACAAGCAATATCCCCAACAACAGATCTGTACAGATGTAAAAATGCTAACACCACCAAAGGATTGTGGGTGCTAAAGCAAGGGCTTGATTGGTGTGCCTCCTCACTATAAAGAGGTTCAACAAACTACAGCCTACTACCTGCGACCACTCTTGTCCAGATAAATACATGCTACCTAAGCCCCTGTACATTCCATAACACCACCATCGTGGAACTATGTCAAAGCAAGTGGACCATCTCACAATCCCATGGTATTTAGTGCTCACACATCTTGTACAAACTGTTAGTAGTCAGTCATCTTTAGCTTGTGAGCCCTATGCAGAGTCAGTGAGAGACATTAGGTCTGTCCATTTTGGTTAATATCAGGTGGCACAGGCCATTGGTAAGTCTAAAAAAATCTATTCACAGGGGGCCCTGAGGGTTGGGCAGCTATGTTGGGAGGAGGTTTGTAGAGACTGAGTCACCATTCCACAACTATTACAGGTCTCCCCAGGGGCCATACCTTGCAGATAGGAGATCCGAGCAAGATCAGCTCGTCTGTTGGGTGTAAAGGCCCTTTGCTACTCCCGTGTATAAATTTACTTGTACCTGTGACTGCACCCTCGTGGGTGTGTGTGTACCGTACCCTAAGTATAAATACATTCTTTTATTCTCTGTGTGTACCACACTGGTACACACACTACAGCCTCCACTCTCTCTGCACTCTACTGCTGAACACAGTTCATTTTCTCTGCGTGCACCACGGGCACTTCCGCTCCCCTTCAAACTAGTATCAAAGCTGTAGCAAGAGTGTGCGTGCTTCCCGAGGACTGTACAGGTCAGTCTCTGCATGCACACACAAAGAAACTGACACATTGTCACTTGTGTGCAAACGACAAGTGTCTTCGGCAGGCGAAAGGCAAGTGATAGTCAGTGCGACTACAAGTGGCAACAACGTTTGACCAATGGCATGCAAGCATGACCAAGCAACCATCGGCAAGCGGCCATGACCAGATGGTGACCATCAGCGGGCAAGCATAGGTCACGGGAGGCGTTGGCAAGATAGCGACAACATTTTCAACTCATTTCATGCATTTTTTGTCAATTTTTTTATTATTTTCTAAAGTAGGCCCGCACGCAAGCATAGTGCTCAGATTTGCCCTAGAATTTTTGGGGCTTTTCAAGTACAAGTGAAATTTTGCTCAGCTGAGCCAATTTCATTGAAAATTGTGCACATTTGGACCTCGAAATTAGGGGTTTTGCAGAATTTGTGAAATTTCTGCAACATTTTCCCATATTTGACACTAGGGATGATGTATTAATGCAGTTGGGGAAAATTTATTTGCAAAACTTTTGGGACTTTTCGCATTGGTGATGCATTTTGAGCCAATTTGTGCTTTGATAGTGAAATTACAGCAAATTCACTACCAAGGGGGAGAAATTTGGACTTGGGATGTATTAAATGTTGTAAAAGGGAAACTTCTCTTGGCACATGTATTGATAAATGCTCATTGCAGTGAAACAGTGGTACATACAGCACTTGGGATATTGCATTTGGGCGTTATGGGGATGTATTATTGAAGTGGGAGTTGTCTTTTATGCATGTGTATCAGATTTGGTTCATGTATATGCTGTAATAAGCCCTTAAGACTAAAATTGCAGTAAAATATCTGCTTCTTGGGCACTTTTGGAAGTACAAGTTTGAATACTTGCTGTTATATTCAGCAATCTTGCTATTGGGTGAAAGTATTCAGCATTTTATTGCAGTTTTTATTGCTGTAAATGACTGACAATGCATCTACATATGACACAAAGAACCTTTTTGAGATTCACAAATTTGACGGCAATGACTTTGATCTTTGGAAAGATCGTACGCAAGGTATTCTGAAGGATTGTAATGATGCTTTGGCAGAACATAAACCTATTGCGTTGCCCAATGAGGATTGGGCTAAAATGAATAAGAAAGCCATCACTTATGTCAAAATGGCAGTCGCAAATGATATCTTGGTTGACATCAAGGGACTCACCACTACATATGCAGTTTGGGAGAAACTCAAGGTTACGTATGAGAATACGACTCCTATCAATCAAGTCCATCTCATGTGAAAGTTGGTCAACTTGAAGCTTGATGAGTCTAAGCCCACCTTAGAGCATTTAAATGCTTTCGCTAGTATTTTGAATCAATTACAAGATGCAGGCTTGCCAGCTCTTGATTCTAAGATGAAGGCTATCTTCTTACACATGACTTTGCTAGGTTCATGGAAAGCATTGGTTGTGTCATTGAGCAACAACCCCAACTTGACATTTATGGTATGCATGATTCTATTCTCAATGAGGAGATTAGACACAAGGCAAGTAGGGAAAATAGTGGATTAGCCTATAATGTAAGAGGACGAATTGAAAAGAGGTCAAATGCTACAAATAAGAACAAAAATCGCAGCAAAAGCAAGGAAAAACAACAACGATGTTACTTCCTATTAGTGTGGATGTAGAGGGCATAAAAAGCCTGATTGCAAATACTATAAAAAGGAGTAAGAACACAAGAAGCATACTAATGCAAAAGGCAAAAAGAATGAAAAGAATGGTAGCTCTATCCCTAAAGAAACAGAGAAGGAAAATGTGGTATCTAATGTTGTTATTAAGAAGATAGAAGAAAATAAAGATGCTGATTTGCTGGTTGCATCTTCGGATCCACATACTATGACAGTAGTAGACATGTATATCACTAAAAGGGATGTGATAGATGCCTTGTTATCTGCTCATGATGGTTTGTTACAATCGTGGATTGTTGACAATGGTGCTTCATTTCATGTAACTCCATCTTTGGAGTATTTTTCTTCTTATGCAGTAGGTAACCTTGGGAAAGTTTACCTAGGGAATAACCATACATGTGATATTAAAGAAGTAGGCACCATACACTTGGCTCTTGAAAATGGCCAAGAATAGAATCTTCATGATATTAGGTATGTACCTCGCATTAAGAAGAGCTTGCTTTCTATTGGATAGTTACATAGCAAGGGTTACTTCACTACCTTAGGTGGTGGAATGTGGAAGATACAAAAAGGATCCATGCTAATCACTAGAGGCGGTAAAAAAATAACTCTATATTATCTTCACTGCAAGGCACTTCTTGGAAAGTTTGTTACAATTTGCAGAACTATAGTCACACATGGAAGTTATGGCACAAGTGTCTTAGACACATGAGCCAAAAGGGTTTACAAGCACTTTCTTCACTTGGAAGAGTTGATGTGAAAACTCAAAGCTTGACCTTTGTGATGACTGTGTTTTGGGAAAACATGTAAAGAGTTCATACTCTCATGGAGCCTCTAAGAAGGCATGTATTTTAGATTTAGTCCATTCTGATGTATGTACCATGCCAATAAAAACTCATAGTGGTTTCCGTTATTTTGTGTCTTTGATTTTATGACCATTCTAGATTATGGGTTTACTTGCTTAAACAAAAAAGTGAGGCATTGGATACCTTTAAAAGGTTTTATGCATTTGTTAGTACTCAAAAGGATTTAAAATTAAAATGCATAAGAACAACAATGGAGGAGAGTATATATGTAAAGAATTCCATAAGTTTTGTGATGTAAATGGGATTAAACAAGAGTTTACAGTCCCTTATAATCTGTCATCTAATGGTGTGGTTGAGCAAATGAATCACACTTCATGTGAGAAGATTCGGTGCAACTGTCCATATCTAATTTTCCGCAATCATTTTGGGGAGAGGCACTTAAAACTGTAGTGTACATTTGCAACTAAGCTCCACATCATACACTTGAAAGTAGCATCCCTGAAGAGGTTTTGTCTGGCAAACCTACTTCATATGACCACTTAAGGGTCTTTGGCTGCAAATGCTATGTATATGTACCTGTTAGCAGAACCAAACTTGACATGAAATCCCACAGAGGCAACTTTATGGGTTATGGAGATAAAGGGGAAATGGGTTATAGAGTTTGGGTTCCAGGCAGCTGAGATGTGGTATTTAATGAGTCAAAGCTGCTCAAAAATACCACATCTAGTGATTTAGACAAAAAGAAAGTGAAATTTCAGTATGATCAGCCATTAAACTGCCATCAGTCCACCACTACAAATTCAACTCCACTTGATGTTGGTTTTGATAATCAGCATATCATTATTGAGCCAGATGAAAATGGGCAGCAAAGGGATGTTGGAAATCAGCTTGGGCAACAAAATCAGCATGTTGTAAGTGAATTACAACAGTCTGAAAATGTATTACAGCAGCCTGGAAATGCAGTTTAGTAGCCAAATAATGAAGTCATTGACATTCCTTTGGATGTGGATCCATTACCTAATAGCATAGATCATTGGGTGAGAAGATCTACACATATCAAGAGACCTATACAGAGGTTTGATCCCTCTTTGGACTACAGTTTACTCACAAATGAGGGTGAGCCTCTCACATATAAAGAGGCATTATCATGTGAGTTAAAGAAAAAGTGGGAGCTAGCTATGCAGGAAGAAATGAAATCTTTGTATCAAAATGATACTTGGGATTTGGTTCCATTGCCCAAAGAAATGAAAGTTATTTCTAAAAAATGGGTCTATAAAATCAAGTGTATGGATGGCAAACCCAAATACAAAGCCACGCTTATGGCTAAGAGTTATACACAGAAAGAGGGGATTGACTTTCAAGAAGTTTTTTCACCTATTGTCAAAATGACCACTCTGGGTATTGTTTACTATTGTAGCATCTATGGATCTTGAACTTGATCACATGGATGTTAGAACTTTTTTTTTTCTTTGGAAAATAAGGTGTAGCTATTTATATTACTTCAGAAAAAACCTTGAATACAAAGAAGTACTCATGCTCAACAGACTAGCTAGAGCTGATGCTGAGTCACAGATATATCAAGTATACAAGCCTCTCAAGGCGGTCTAGGGGGGATGGGGGCAAGAAGCCATGGAGGAGGGATGTATCGCCATTTGGGGCTGCCTGCCTGCATCATGAAGAATAGGTCTTGGCCACCCCAAGTGCGCATGAAGTGAAAACAGAGCTCCTGACAAGCTCGAGACTCACCCCACACCTGATCCCATTAGCCGCGGAGGGAGTGGATGATGGAGGTCCAAAGCTTTGCCAAAGTCACTTGTACTGAAAGTCTCTCCTTGCCAAAAACCTCCTAACACCGTGCCCTCCAGATGTGCCATCCAGTAAGAGTCTCTATGATCTCCCATGCCTCAGAGCAGTCTGCTGTGGGCTCCACTACCTAGCGGATGGGTAGAGCCTCCAAGCCGACCATTGCGCACGATCCAACCTCAATGATGAAGATCATGTCCTGCATCCCAGTCTCGTACAAAAGGTGACGGCCGTGGCTGCCTGGCTGCCAGTAGAAAGCTCCCCATGAGATACATCCAAGGCTAGGTGCTATACGGTGGAGAATGCGGCATGCTCCTCTCCACACGAGCTGCGCCTCCTCACATGACCAAAGGCAAAGCTTTGGAGTTTCCAAAGACTGTTGTGGGCAACGTTTACAACCTCCATCCTTCTGCGTTTGGGCTAACCAACTCCCCACCACCAAGCCTCCATGTGCCAGCAGCCACAAGAAATACGATATCCTCCTCGGTCTCCAGCCGTCCCATAGGCGGCGCTAGAAAATCCACCAGAAAGCGTCCGTAATGCTGTGCTCCGCCTAGTACCTGCTACGCAAAGAGGCCCAATCCATGTCCTGCATCAGTACATGTGTGCCAATACTAGCTGTGTACTCTAAGAACCTCGGTGGCTTCTTGGCGACCGTAGTGGCCGGCCATAGCCACTCTCTAGGGTTCTACTCCAGCTCAATGAGTGGCCTGCTCTCCGATATCCAAAGATGCCACCCAACCACCCGAATCCTCCTCCATGGAAGGACAACTATCCCCTCATCCTGCTGCCCTCTGTCAAGGACTAGACACCCCCCCCTCTTGCAAGGTGAAGAAAGTCCCATGTGGGGTGCCGCCCACTCTACTTGCTACTTGTAGTGGGATACCTATTGGTGAAAACCTAGTGGCCCATACCTCGCCAAGCTCTACCGGCTCTCGTATCGGGGGGTCAAGGCACTCCTGAGGTATTGCAGTATCAATCTCCCTTCTCGTCAACTCAACTCCTCGCTAGCAACCTAATGCCTGCTGCAACACCTGGTCCACCATCCTGTACACCTCCCACCATGTCCTAATGGTACGAGCTGGGCTGGCCTCCCAACCAATCCACTGGATGTGGGGGCGCTCACCAATCTGTACCCCCTCTCCATCTTTGACCCGAGGGTTTCAGATCACTGGCTGGCGGTCTATCTCCTCCTGGCAACCTAGGGGGCTCTGAATTAGGGCCTTACATAGGCCCTGCCACACACGAGGTAGGCTACGGAGGAGAGAGGATCTGGGGGGCGTGATCTAGGCTCTCGTAAAGATCCATCTCAAAGATGGTCTCCAATCACTGCCAAGCCTTGGTCTACACTTCTGGAAACCCTCTTGCAATAGTACCTTTCATGTTTGCCCTCCTGGTGTGAGCCCGCGGACTACTAGCTTGCCCAAAAGGGCCATACTTTGATACTCTGGGTCTATGATCCCAAGCCCTGCCTTTGACCGATGCCGGATGATAGTCGCCCACGCCACCTTGGCCCGGGAGTCCCTAGAACCATCTGACCTGGCCCAGAGAAAATTCCGCACTAGGCGACGAAGTTGAACTACGCAGGATGAGGAAAAGCACCAACACGAGGCAATGTACCAAGCCGTTGCTAGGAGGACCTAGTTAACCACCATGGCTTGGCCCGCTAGGAAAAGGCGAGCAATACTCCAATAGGTCAGCTTCCGCCGAGTAGAGTCAAGGATTGGAACAAACTGTTGGGCAGGAGTGATGTGGAGTCCCACTTGGAACCCTAGGTAACGGACGACGGTGTGCCCTCTACACACCCATCTAAACCCCAAGTGGACGCCCCACTCCGTGCTAGAGTCCGGGTCCGTAAGGAAACCAACCGACTTTCGCCAATTGATTTTTGCTCCCGCTGCAGTGCAAAACACCTCGAGAGCTAGTCTCACTCTCTCCAGCATCAACCCATCGTCCTCTATGTAGAGTGTTGTATCATTTGCATACTCTAAGTCTAACAACTCTGTCTCCTCTCTCACCGGAAGTCCAAGGCCATGTAACCCGCTCACATGTGACCTGAGGAAGTAAGATATCGCTTCTGCAAAGAGTAGAAACAGATACGGGGCCAGAGGGCAGCCCTATCGGACCGATCTCTCCAGCCAAAGCTCCTCCCCTCACCTACCACCTATGAGAACCCTGCTGGTAGCCGATCTGTAAAGTGCGGAGACCCTGCGGATCCATACCTGGGGGAAGCGCAACCTCACCATGGTGCCCTCTAAGAAGTCCTAGTCAACCCTGTCGTAGGCTTTCTCGAAATCCAAGAGTAGTACCGCCAATCCCTAACCACTGTACTGAGCCCACTCTGTCGCATCAAAGAAGGAGAAGACATTGTCTAGGATGCTCCTATCCTAGACAAAGCCTATCTATGTGTCATGAATGATGTCTGGAAGCATAAGGCGGAGTCGCCTACCAATCATCTTGGCCAGTGCCTTATAGGCCACTGACAACAAGGTGATCGGTCTCCACAATGATAGCTCCAACCGGTCTCCCCCTTTAGGGAGGAGACTGTGATAAGACCTGCCGATAGACTCCCTGGTATCCGTCCTCAGCTAAAAATCTCCCAGAAGGTCAGCAGTAGGGGATCCTTCACCACCTCCCGGTAGGTAGTGAAGGCGGCCTTGGGAAGGCCATCCTCTCTCGGCATAGAAACAGGGAACGGCCGTTCCAGCCTATAGGAACGGTTTAACGCGTTCCAGATCCTTGGAGGAGGTGAAACGGCCAGGGAACGTTCCCTGGGCCATTCCCTACCGTTCCCTGCTGTTCCCTGGGGCCGTTCCCTGTTTGGAACGGCCATTCCAAGCTTGTTGACCAAAAATTTACATTTTTCCACGTTTTTTTTTTTTTGCTTATATCACACTCCTACTACATGTTCACCTATCTCCATTGCCTAATGTGCACACACTAATCTCTCTCTCTCTCTCTCTCTCTCTCTCTCTCTCTCTCTCTCTCTCTCTCTCTCATATTTAGAGTGTCAAGACAACCCACAAGCCAATTGGGAGTCCATGCAAAGCTCAAATTTGATGCATTATGAACTCTTGCAAATCACAATCAAATTTCAGCCTATTCTCAATTCCAAGGTAATTATCCATTTATATTGTCTAATTTCAAGGGAAACTAGAATAATTGGGACAATTCATGAGCAATTTGGAGCAGTGGGGGTAATCGAGTCAATTTTGGGACATTTGGGTCAATTTGGAGCATTGAGGGGTATTGGGGCAATTAGAGGGACATTCTTTGGGGCAACTTGATCATGCAGGGCATATTTGGGGCACTTAAGATATGTGCCGTTCCCCCCCGTTCCCGTTCCCCCACCTTGGACGTTCCCCCCGTTCCAGGGGGTCCCGCTCCCGTTCCCGTTCCCCGTTCCAGGTAACTATGTCTCTCGGGCATTTCTACCCAACTTGTGCATGGAAAGCCTCCTCTAGTTCCTTCTCTGTGAAGGAGTCTAGAAGGGAGCATCCCATCTGCTCTTTGACGAGGGACGGGATGTGATCCCAGACCTGCTATCTACATCCCTATCCTCTGGCTGAGGCTGTCTCCTACTAGAAAAGGCGTCTATATTGTCAATGGCCATCTCCATCACCTCATTTGGGCTAGAGCGAATCCTCCCATACTGACCCCGAAAAGGCGTCTATATTGTTAGTGGCCATCTCCATCACCTCATCTGGGCTAGAGCGAATCCTCCCATACTGACCCCGAAGGCTGCGTATCTAGTCTCCTGAGGTGCAGGGCTAATGCACCTGGAAAAACTCCTTGCGCATCTTTTCCCCCTTTCGCGCCCAAAAGGCCACAAAGGGGCGGAATGAGAATTGTGAGCGCCTATCCTCTAGGCCAGCGAGGGCTTCTCGTGCGCGCACCTCTTGTACGTGGAGGATGGGATTCCCTGGTGTCTCCTATAGGAATCTCTACGTAGCTGATAGGTTCTGCCTAAGTGCTCTCTTTTCCTCCCAGCTCTGTTGCCTGGCTTGTAGGGCTGCCTCGTGTCCTTTGCGATCCAGTCCCTCCTGCCCCACTCCCTAGTCCAAATCTCCTCAATCTGTCTCTTCATCTTCTCCCTCCTGTAGATTGAGTCAGGGATCCGATAGGATCATGTGTATGGGGCAGAGGCTAGGGCATCGAGTGTCAGAAGAACCGAGCAGTGATTAGACAAAGTTTTGTCTGCCAACTGCTCTACCTGGCCTCCGCAAGAGCATCCCTACTCTCCCACATAAAGCCTGTCCAACCTCTCCAGCAAAACTCCGCCTAGCCGCTTGTATCCCCAAGAGAAGTCCAGCGACATCTCCCTCCTATGGAAAGCAGGGTCTCTCCAAGCATCGCGTGCTCCTATTGCCAGTAGGAAGACCTCCCATGCCTCCTGCTCCTCCCTAGCCATGCCCTGGTAGTTTCTACCTCTACCCTGCTAGTCCTCTAAGGCCTCCAGATTATTGAAGTCTCCTCCAATAATCCAAAAGTCCACCTCTGGGAGTCCTACTTGTGATCTCCACCCAGAACCTGCTACGTGCCCTAATCTTAGTAGGGGCATAGACATTGAGGAATCCAAGGCATGAGTCTCCAATATCCAATCTGATCCATAGAACCCTCCTTGCCACAATCGTCCCGTGGTCCCATACACAGGCGGTGAGGCTTGGGCCAATAGAGGTGCATACGCCTCCACTTCTGCCGTGTGCACCAATAGCGTGCTCCCAATAAGTGTGTGAACTGCCTAGGAGTACCTTCCCTACCCGTTGGGCTTGGGTGAGAGTAAGCTTGTGCTCCTGTAAAAGTAGGATGTCGATCCGTCCGGCGAGGGCAGGTTGCTGCAGCTCTTGCTAAACAATCAACTTTCTAGAACCACATGCCCCATTGTAGAGAAGGCTGTTCACATTCATGCAAGATGTAAACTCATAGGGAAACCTGTGGCTGACTGAACAAGCATCTATTCGGTGTGGAAGCTGCTGACAAAGAAGAAGAGCTATGGGACATGCAAATACACTTTGTTGCAAGCCTAGACGGTGAACTCCATTCCCCCATGGTAGCCCTCGGCTGGATCGTGGGGGTGATAGATACACCTAGTGATACCACCAAGGCATCTATCAGCTAGGCTGAGAGGTGTGACTTTGTACACTGATAGAAACGGGCCGCCTATGCCAAGGGCCGCTCGATCACATCCATCAGAGCTCTCCATTATGGAGGGACTCGAAAGATAATGCTCAGATGTGGGACCTCAGCCCCGGCCCACCAGTTTATGTCCATCATGCAACCTAGCCACTACTAGAAGAAGAGTGCTAGTCCTCCTCCTCCCATCCACTGGGAGATGTGATCTGGCACCTGACTCTTCACCTCCTCTATCTATGTCATCATCAGTCTCCTGTATGAGAGATCTGCAGGAAGAAAGCAAAGTTTGGTCCATCCGGTGGTGCTAGTAGATGGACCTTGCTGCTCCCTGACTTGCATACCACGAAGATTCCCACCTCCAGAGGTAGTGGGAACTCTCTGCGCTCCGCAACTCTCAGGTAAGACCACGGACCACTACGAAAAAACTCCTGTGGTAGCGCCCCCCCCCCTCCCCCCCCCCGGTCGTCTCTCTCTCTGTCGTCTCTGGACCCATGTAAAACAGTCCACGTCCACCTATGGGACTGTCGGCGAAGCCGCCTTGGCTCCGAAGCACGTGCAATCTGCTGCTTGATGCCCAAAGTAATGGCAACGCACGCACTACCTTGGCTGCCTAGTCACAATAGCCTGCTGCCTTAAAGAGTGTCCGCCTACCTCAATCTCCACGAACTGTGGTATATTCTTTGTCTCTTTTGCTACCACCCGTACCTTTGGGAGGAAAGAGTAGGGTGACCGGATGTCTAAGGAACCTATTGTGGAGTGCGAATGCCTCCACTGTGAAACCACTGTACCAGGGAACCATGTAGATGACCCCCTTCGTGGAAGCATAGGGTGAGCTACTCCAACCTGCTCAAATAATCAGCTATAGTATGTTCTTTCCTTGGAGTATGGATAACCTTGAAGTCAAACTCCTGTCACAACAACATCCATCTTGCCAATCTACTTGTCAATTGAGTTTTATTAATCAGGAATAAGAGTTCCTGATGATCCACATGGAATATCATCTGATTGCTTAGTAAATAATGCCTGAATTTCTGCACCGAATAAACCATTCCAAGTGCTTCTCTTTCAGTTATTGAATAATTTCTTTCAGTAGCACTCAATCTCTTGCTTGCATAATAAATTAGTCTATACCAGCCGGGTACCTTATCTTGCATAAGTAAGCTCCCACAGCTAGGTTAGAAGCATCAACAAAGACATGGAAAGGTAAATACCATGTTGGAGGTTGCAATATTGGAGCTAAAACTAACATCTTCTTGAGAATATAGAAGGCTCTCTCCTAATCTTCCCTCCAAATAAACCCCATCTCTTTCTTAGTTAAAGTTGTAAGAGGAGAACAAATATGTAACAGGTACCTTAAATACCTACTATGCCACTTCACTTGCCCCACAAACCTCATAACTTCCTGCACATTGGCTAGAGCCTTAGCTTTCTGAACAGCTGCAATCTTTCTTGGAGCTATGCTCATGTCTTCTTCAGACAAGATGTGGCCTAAAAGCGCACACCTTTTTGCTACAAACACTGACTTAAAGGGATTCAAGAACATTCCAAATCTTTTGTATCTCTCAAATCATAACCTGAGATGTTTTAAATGCTCTCTCCTGCTTCCAAAAACACAAAAATCATCAATAAGTTACCCTCATAAAAGTTATTAGATATGGCTCAAATGTCTAATGGGCAGCTATCTAAAACTCAGGAGGTCCATTCTTCAGTCCAAAGTTCACGATTGTGCTAACATATGTTCCCCACTGAGTGATGAAGGTTGTCTTATCCATATCTTCCGCATGCATCCTAATTTGTTTGTATCTTGAAAACCCATCCAGAAACCTATACATTTCATAGTCTGCCACATCATCAAAAGGAGAGAGTCGGTAAAGGAATCAGATATGAATCGGTAATGGTAGCTACATTTAATTTCCTGTAATCTACACAAACTTTGATCTTTCCATTTTTCTTGGGCACCACCACTATAAGTGATAACCAAATGACATCATTAACTAGTTTGATGAACCCAACCCTCAAAAGCTTGTCAATTTCTTCTTTGACCTATGCCCACTTAATGGGCTTGAGAAATGCAAATATTTTGTCCAAGATACTCTGATGCTGGACAAAACCTATTCGGGTATCATGAATGATATTGGAGTAGAGGCCATAGTGGATAGCTAATCATCTTTGCCAAGGCCTTTTAAGCCATTCACGAAAAGTTGATGGGTTGGTACTGATTGAGCTCCCATCACCACCCCAGCCCCCCCTTTTTCCCCTCTTTGGAGAGGAGGAAGTTTATATCAACATCGATCTCGTGATGAAAGTCTCCTCAAATGCAACCAACATGGGATCTTTCACCTTCTCCCAGAAGGTGGAAAAGAAGGCCTTCAATGGACCATCCTCTCCTAAGCATTTTTGCCTCCCGCATGCTTGGAAGGCATTGGCAGCAAATTGATCCCTAGGACTGCAAATCTGATCTCCAACAGCAATTAGAGGGACTTAGAAAAGCTCCTACACATAGTCTCCCCTTTATAAGCCCAAAACGTTGTCGATGTGAGATGGTGAACTCCAATCAAATGTGAGATGGTGGACTCTAGTCTCCATCCTTCTATCCTCCATGTTGACAATGAAGGGGAGTGGGAGTGCGCAGGTGGTGTGCGTAGAGAAAATGAGAAGTGTTCAGCAATAGAGAGTGCAGAGAGAGTGGAGACTCAAGTTGGGTGTGTACCAGTGTAGTACACACAAAGAATAAAAGAATGTACTTATACTTAGGGTACGTGTTACGGTGTTTCCCGGAGCACAGAGGAGCGGAAAATGGAAAAAAATGGAAATAGCAAAAAAGGCGCAGGATAAAAGCAGAAAAAGGCACCTTGACCAGTAACCAGTCCCTGAAAATTTTAAATGTTCGGGCACGACCCTCAGAAAGCCTCAGTGTCGACCCGAGACAACAAAAGAGAAAAAAGGTGTACCATTAAAATGTGGGAGCGCCCCCGAATCTTTGTAAAAGAGTGCCAGGCTCGCTCCTGTGCAAAGTGTACGCATTAGTTGAGAATAGGATAAATTAGAATGGTGGGAAATGGGAAAAAGGGCCTAGGCTACAACCGGCCATGCAAAAGAGGGAAAAGGGGATGACCGCCCAAAAAGGATTTAGGGCTTTGTATATAAAGTTGAAAAGTGAATGAGAAGCTCATTTTTTGGTGTGTGGCAAAAAGAGTCTTCTTCTTCCTCTCTTCTTCTCTCCTTCTTGCTTGTGTGTGCTCTTGAGAGAGGGAGTATGAGAGTGTGAGGGAGTGAGTGTGTGGGAGTGAGGGATCAAGAGGGTGAAGCTCTTCACCATCTCCTCTTCTCTTCTTCTCTTCTATTCTCTTCTCTTCTCTTGCGCGCGCGGCTATGGAGGATAGAGCTTGGAGATGGAGGAGGCTTGAGAATGCTTGAGTGAGCATCAAGAATCGTGGAGCTACCCAGTGCAAGAGAGAGGAGGGTACTCGATCGAGCATCAAGGTAAGCTCACTACACTCGTAGGATCGACGGCGCATCGGCTAGGTGAGAGATAGCCATTAAAGCTCACTTGGAACGCTTGAAACAATAAGCGGTCCGTGGGTCTTGGCGATTGAGCGAAAGCTCCCACATTTTGGTTCCGTTGCCGAGACCAATGGATTCAAGCTTGAGCACTTGCGCGCCTCACATCGAGCATCGAAGTAGGGTACTCATCCTTGAAACGGAGCTTGAGATAGGTAGGAAGTTGGGTGTTTTTAATCTTCAAAACAAGTAAGTATTTTGGGATATTTTGGTTGTTTGATGATTGGAAAGCATGGAGAATCTATTTCAGTTTTTTGCCTTCGATCTTCGTTGCATTTAGCGTAGGTTAGCGTTAGGAAATCGAACCAGAAAAGGGTAGGGTTTACTGTTTCAAAACAGGGTAAAACAAGGGAAAAAAAAATCGTGCAAAATGCTCGCTAATGAGGTCTAAGATCGGCAAATGAGTGATTGGGGGTGTCAACGCCACATTTGGGAAGGCATATAAGAGCCAGGAGGCCAAAAGAGAGCTCATTTGTGCCATTTCAGTGAGAGAGAGAGAGAGAGAGAGAGATAGAGATCCCCAGCCCGTGTTGATTCGATCGCATCACCGACGCACTTACCGGCCCGTTCAGGTATACAAACCTCTCTCTACTTCCCTAGATAGGATCTGGAAGTGCATCACCATGGCGCCGGCCTACATTGGGTGAAACGATCGAAATTGCATTTGCGCGGGTTACGTGCGCCGCGTTCGGCCCGTCCGAGTGGTCTCTCCTGGGCCGAGTCCCAGAATCGGCCCTCGGCCCTTGTCACTCGGCCCACTTGGCCAAACCCTAGTTGGCCCTCGGACCGTCCGAGGCAACTGTCCGAGTCAACCCACTCGGCTGTCCGAGTCAAAGCTCTTTGCCACATGGCACATCCGGCCTCGGCCCGTCCAAGCGACCCGTCCGAGTCTTAAATTCGGCCCTCGGCCAAGCACCATTCAGCCCGTCCGAATTTCCCTGTCCGAACCCACCATTCGGCCCGTCCAAATAAAAAATCGTCCGAGTCAAATCCGAAAATTCGGCCCTCGACCCCGTGCCTCGGCCCGTCCGAGTGACCTATTCGGGCCCTGCAATTGCAAAGCATTTCGGACCAATTCGGACCCTGCAACTTTTTGTCAAATCTGTCAAAAATTTGACCTGACCCAACAAATACACATTAGCACAACTTGTCGAAACCCTTCAGGCGCTCGGAACTTGATTCTGGCACACGTGATAAGAGAAATTGTAGTACACAGCCGCTTAGCGGCTAGCAGTGGACAGTTGAGGGACCCAAGGACTTGGACGCGAGCCGTTGAACCGTAAAACCTAATCGACCGGAAGCGAACAAGGCAACATACAAGGAAACCCTAAACCCTGACTAAACGGCCAGAAAATGGACCTACAAGCCTATCAGGCCCGAAACGAGCGATAGTGTGTAGGACGCTGGGGAATTGGTTGCTACACTTGCATGGACTGCTGCACTTGAAGTACACTTAAGAAAGCTGAAAGCCTGATTAGGCACAAGTGCACGAGAAACGACACACTCACCGACTGACCATAAATTGAGGTTTGTATTCAATAATCAAAGGAACTCACTCAGATAAATCACTCAAGGAACCCACCAATAGGAGAGGACCCAAGACGTAGACAAACAATTGAAGCGCAGGGTAGGACCAAGCAAGGAGCACCAACGGCGAGGATCTGTCAAGACTATTCAGCCTGATCGACAGCGTAGTGGGGTGCAAGAATTCAACCATGATGGAAGAAAGCTCAGACCATCGGTCTAATGAGGAGCTCGATTTGAGTGTATTCCCAGATGCTATACAGCAGATGGTGAGCAGTTACAACGCGCACGCCCGGTACGAGCACCGCGGCAGGACAGCAGACGCAATCATTGCAGACCTAGAGGAGGAGAGAAAGCTAGCCCGCAAGGCATTGCAGGGCATAGCTGATTATAATAGGGACCAACAGGCTAGGAGCCAAAGGCAAAGCATGGAGCTGCATAAGGTGCAGCGAGTGTTGAACTTGGCTGGCCGAAATCGAACAGACCATGAGAGAGCGCTAAAAGGAGACCTGACATTGAGCAAGCTCCTCATGAAACGGCTACTCGATAACACCGCACTGGAGCAGAGTGCCACCACACTAGCGACGTCTCTGCTCGCAGGATTAGGAGCAAACCAAGGCTCAAAGAGCCAGACCAAAATACCCAATGTTGCTAAGCAACTCGATAAGTACCAACCGCACGATGATCCATACAGCTTTGTTGAGCAGTTTGAGCAAGTCTGCGAAGCCAACGGACTCAACGACCAGACTCAACGTTCACAAGCATTCGGGCTTTGCTTAGGCGACAAGGGTAGAACGTGGTATATAAGCTTGGATGCCGTGGAACGAGCCAACTTCAATAATCTCAAGGATCTCTTCGTCAAGAGGTTCGCTGAGCCCGGATACTCCGATAACCTACTAGTACGCTTGATGAACGTTAAGCAGAAAGAGAAGGAGGACATCCGCGACTACGTAACCCATGTGAGGAGTCTCTTTAAGAGAATCCCTCTAGGCGAGCGACCGACTGACAGAGCAGTTTCGACTGTATTCATCAGCAGAATTAGAGATGAGGAGTTATATAAGGCATTGGCAGACAATTCAAGCTTGTAGCGGGACGTGGTGGCTCAAGTGTTTGAGCAAGCCATCAGAGTCGATGACCAGCTGAAACAGCGGAGCTCTAGGAGCTCAAAACTAAAAGAGACCAACCCGCAAAGCTCGAAGAGAACATCAGCATCTAGGGAGTGGTCAATCCCATCATTCCAAGACAAGGGGAAGGCCACCGAGACAGACCAAGGCTTGGTTGAGGTCAAGATGGAATTAGCCAAGCTACAAGACATGTTGAGACGACCAATGCGCCCGCACGTCCAATGCGTGTACTGTGGCGGAAACCACTTGCTGGCCGAGTGTCAAGACCCTAGGTCAAGAGCTTGTGCTAACTGCGGTAGGTTTGGCCATGATATCACACATTGCAGACTACCAAGAAGACTTCCATACTTGCAACCCTACGGCCAGTCTTATCTAGCTAACAAGCCGCAGCCATTCTTCGGAAGGGGAGCCCCATTGACTCTACCCACGCCTAACGATATAAAACCAGCTGTCCCTAGAATGGACATAAATCCTACAGGCATTCCTAGACCGCCTGGTCCTTATGTGACCCACCCACCGAGCGACGCTCTAGTATACTACGTGGAGGAGCCGAATGATGAAAAGACCTACATATACCCTTACGTCTCGCATGACGACAAGGGCAACGCGGTCCTCATGGATTAACGACCCATGGCGGTGATGACGTTAGGACGAGGACGGGGTAGAGGCCTAGGAGGGCAGCCATAGGATCCAATCACTTGTTGGACTTGCGGACACCCCGGTCATGTCTCATCATGCTACCCTAGAAAAGACCAGCAAAACAGGGACAAGGCTGACCAAATTTTTCCAATTGTTTGAAAACTTAATCATATACACATTTGCGTCAAGCATCGTTAAATGGAATCAATTACAAGCTCTTGGATGCATAGCACTTGGTTTCTTTAGGACTTAACCCACATAGAGAGAGTGAGCAACCTAGCTGTAGGTCTAGACGGTGGGTCAAAGGAGACGAATAAGTGAGGATAAGTGCATTCCTGGAACGTTAAATATATTGGGACTGAGAGGGAAGTTTATTCCGAATGTGTCTATGTGTGGAAGCAACGCATCGAGGGGCCAATCCCCAGGATATATGAGAGCTGCGGTAGGGCCATGACAATCAGCTGGTGGGATGCCCTTGTGTCTGTGATATATGGCATTTAATGCCGATATATGTATAATCTCCCTTTGAGGAGACGGGAAAGGAAACATTCATTGAAATACAAACTATAAATGCGTAGTCATTAGTGTTTAGGATAGTGTATCCCTCGACATACGTAGAGTGCAGAATCACCCATCTTTTCATAGACTGCCCAAAGCGGAAGCCGTCCTCTAGCTCAGCCAATTTGCCATCCGTCCCATTGGGGCTGTTTGGTATCGAAAACCCCGATGGGGAGGCCACACCTATTCCCTTGCGAGTTATGACCCAAGCCCAAACGAAGCAGGCCGGCATCTCTTTGCCAGGACCTAGCAATCTTGACGCAACCTCGATAGGAAAGAAAAGCCGCAGGCGGAAAAAGAAGAGATCGGAAGCTAAGGTTGCACTAAAGACCGAGAGTGCTACGACTCTACCCACGGGAAATAAAGTCTCGAACGCGGAGGCAGAGACTTCAGCCCCTAAGACTGCCGAAAAGAGAAGCGCTAAGATAGGGGAATACCCGCATCCGAACCAACAATTAGAGGCCATAGAAAAGGTGAAGGAATGGGTGAGGGAGATTCAACAGCATCTCAAAGACACTGAACCCATCATAGAGGACGAGATCGATGATCTCTCCAGCATAAGCACGCCAATATCATCATCTCAACCTAAGTCGGCCGAAGCAACTGTGCCACAAGCGGTGCTGCTGAGACCAAGCCTAGACGCAACAGAGCCGCAGATCAGCCGCGGCCATTGGCCCGGACAGTCTAGGCTAAAGGAAGGACGAGTATCTAACGATATCCTGACCACACTAGTGACCACCCTTGCAACACTTAACCTGGGAGATCTGCTTAAGCAACACCCTGCCCTATGGCAAGACCTTAAGCAGTGGGTCGAGGGATCACAAGAGCAAGTCACGGCAGACCCTCGAGACCAGGATGCAGAAACACAATTGCCAAGTTTGACGCTGCACTCCGTGCCTAAATCTTTGCACGTCAACGCCTTTTGGGAAGGCTCTGAGATGCACGCGGTCCTACCGGTCCTAGCCTTGGGTGACACAACAAGGAAGGGAATCGTAGACACGGAAGCCGGGGTTAGTGTGCTTAGCCACGCAGTGCTGCAGACTTGGGGAAACCCACCTGTCGAAGCTGCTAGGTTTAACGTCACGCTAGCAAACGGTATGAGAGTGAAGCCATTCAAGGTACTGAAGAATTGGCCAGTGAAGATCACAGGTGTCCAGTTCTCTGCTGACTTTATAGTCATGAAGGGAGTGGACTATGATGTCCTATTAGGCCGACCCTGGATGCGCAATGCTAGGGTCATCGAAGATTGGGGTAACAGCTTGATCTTCCTTGGCAATAGAATGGACGCCATAAGAATAGAAATGGATACCTGGAAGACCTCACCAGTCGACCTAGACGCCATCTCTGCTATGCTCAAGGGGAACACTTAGGTCAAGAAGCCCTATGGGTCCTTGACCAAGCATATCCCGTGCCCAGAGGATGAGCGAGATTGAATGCACGTCCTCGCTACAATTGACCTGCCATTCTCAGACCATGAGGCGTATGAGCAGGCCATCAAAACGATCGGCAAGACCAACGAAGCACTCTCTACACCAGTCTACATGATGGCAGCAAGCCTCCATGGAAAGCCTAAGCCTGTCACCTTCCAAGTGCCATCCAACAAAAGGGAACTCCAGGGGGTACTGGAATACCTAACAGACCAACTAGCTGGCAACCCAGCTGCCAACTTCAAACCACTCCAGGATCTCTTAGAGGATTCCAAGTGGCAATGGACCAGGGTGCACGAGTTGAACCTCATGTATAACTGGGCCCCGGTTCCTGACCAACGACACGAGGCATATCAAGCCCTAGGAGACGACGAGCAGTCGAATGACAAGGATTCCAACGATAAGTACGAAGACTGCCAATCCTTCAGTGATGAGAACGAGGGTGAAGTGGATACCATAGAATACGACACTGAAGGACGAGAAATTGAGCAGATGCGAGCAGACGCCAAGCCACAGAAAAGGCGGACCCTTAAAATGGAGCAAGGAGTCATGCGCATGAAATGTGATCGTGCGTGGTTGGAATGCATAGGAGCCATAGACCTTGAGCAAGCAGGTCTAGCCCAACCAGGAACGACATCAATACTTAGAACCGAATCGCCATCTGAACTGCGGCCACCAGGGGAGACCACCTCTTCTAGCGAAAATGGAGGATTTAACTCTGAATCGGAAGTTACTTCGGATAGTGACCCAAAGATCCCTAGGCCGCCCATGACCAGACGCACCAAGGGGGACTTACACCTCCACCTAAGGCGTAGACGGATAAGGCAAAACACCCCAGGGATACACAATCAGACGAACAGCGAAAGCTGCAGGACCTCCCTAAACGCTTCACTAAATTCAAAAAAGGGAATAGGATAGTGGTTCTGTTAGGTGCCAAGCATCAAGGGCAGACGAGCGAACCAATCGAAGGACCAGCCAAGGTCAAAGAGGTAGACCTAGCCCTGGAAGGGGAGACACCCCGACCAGTGTTCATTGCCGATGACTTGACTGGTAAAGAAGAGTTGAGTCTTGTCGCTCTCTTGCGGGAGTACATAGATGTATTTGCTTGGTTCTTAGAAGAGCTACGGGGGGTAGATCCGAGTGTTGTGACTCACAACATACCCATGACGTCGGATGCAACGCCGGTCAAGCAACGACCGTACCCCATGAATCCAAAACACGCTCATGCTGTCAAAGAAGAAATTGACAAGCTGATGAGAGCTGGATTCATTTACGAAATTAAGCACACAGACTGGGTCTCACCCATAGTCATTGTGATGAAGAAGAACGGAAAAATTCGAGTGTGCGTCAATTACAAGAAGGTGAACGCTGCTACGAAGAGAGACAACTATCCCTTGCCCTACACCGAGCACATGCTTGAGAGGGTGGCATGCAAGGAAGCCTACAGTTTTCTGGATGGCTTCTCAGGGTACAACCAGGTGCAAGTGCATCTTGCAGACAGACCGCCTTTGCCACGGAGTAGGGCGTCTTTGCATACATAGTCATGCCCTTCGGGTTGACCAATGCCCCCGCTCCCTTTCAACGTCTCATGTGCACCATCTTTAAGGACATGCTTCGCAAGGAGTTAGAGGTCTTTGGCGACAATCTGTGTGTCCATTCGACCTGGATCGAACACTTAGACAAACTCCGCGTAGTCTTTGAACAGTGCCACTTATATCGTCTCTCCTTGAACCCCTTGAAGTGTCAGTTTTGGATGAAACACGGATGCATCTTAGGACACGTGGTGTTGAAGAACGGCATTGCCACTAACTTCTCGAAGGTCAGGGTTATTGTTGATCTTCCACCCCCAACTAATTACAAGGGAGTTCAATGCTTTTTAGGTCATACAGGATACTATCGGCGATTTGTATTGAATTACGCGCTGATCGCCAAACCATTGTACCAGCTACTGATTGTCTTCGAGTGGACCAAGGTATGCCAACGGGCATACGAAGAATTGAAAAAGGCTCTAACAGCAGCACCAATTCTACGAGCCCCAAATTGGACCATTACCTTCCACGTACACATCGATGCTTCTAAGTTTGCCGTGGGGGCAGTGTTGTGCCAACCTGGTGAGTATAACTTAGATTACCCAGTGAGCTTTGCTAGCAGACAACTCACTGAGACGGAGATGAATTATTCGACAACAGAAAGGGAGAGATTAGCCATGGTGTTCGCCGTGAAGAAATTCCGGGATTATCTATTGGCCACACCTTTCATCTTCTTCGTAGACCATCAAGCCCTGCTCTACTTAGTGAACAAACCTTGTGCTACAAGGCACATAGCTCGATGGCTCCTCCTGCTCCTAGAGTTCGATTTCTCCGTGGTGGTACGAAAGGGAAAACAACATTACATGCTGATCACATGTCCCGTATACCCACAGGAGAAGCCGCAGGACAAGGCATCATTGACGAGTTACCTAACGCACACTTATTTCACCTGTCCAACGAGAGAGATCTATTTAAGGATGATCTGACGCCATACTAGACAGACGACATAGTCCAAGTGCTCGAGCATGGACTACTTGAGCGACCAATGGAAAAGGCAGGACTTAGGCGCTTGATCGTGAAGAACCAGCCCTACCAGCTGATTGCAGGCCAACTCTATAGGCTGGGGCAAGACGGATTGCTACGTAGGTGCGTGTGTGAGCATGAGATGCACGATGTGCTCTCGGAGGCGCACAGCGGCATCGCGGAAGGATACTTTAGCGGAGACACGACAGCATGGAAGGTGCTGCAGTCTCAACTATGGTGGCCCACGCTTTTTCGCGACGCCATGCGATTCGTCAAGCACTGTGACGACTGCCAACAGAAAAAAGTCTCGATTCGTAAAGATCAAATGGAGTTAACCCCAATCATTACTCGCCAACCCTTCGAAAAATGGGGAATTGACTTCATAGGACCCATCAATCCTACGGCGCAGTACTCACAAGCCAAGTACATCGTGGTGGCCACAGATTACCTCACGAAATGGGCAGAGGCAAGAGCCACACGAAAAAACGACGCTAGAACGACCGCCAAGTTCTTATGGAAGCAAGTGATCTCGCGCTTCTGTTGCCCCATCGAACTGGTTAGTGACCAAGGCACACACTTCATCAACGAAGTGATAGTACATCTCCTATCCACCTTTCTTATCATCCATCGCAAATCCTCACCATACTACCCTCAGGCTAATGGCCAAGCAGAATCAACTAACAAAATTCTTATCAACGTCCTGACTAAAGTAGACTCAGCCTCACGAATCGACTGGGACAACAAGTTGATGGCAGCCTTGGGGACCTACCGCACAGCTTATAAAACGGCCGTCGGCCAAACCCCCTTTAGGCTGGCCTATGGAACTGAAGCAATTCTACCATTAGAATTCTTCGTCCCTAGCCTGAGAATAGCACTCCAAGAACGATGGGAAGGGAAGGAAGCATAGACGCCACGCCTGGTCGAGTTGAAACACCTATCAGAGACTCGTCTTCTAGCCACCCACGCACTTATCTGCGAGAAAGCCCGACGCAAGAGCTAGTTTGACAAACATGTCAAGCAGCGCGAGTTTGAGCAGGGTGACTTAGTGCTCCTCTACTCAATTAAAGGACATAAGCAAAAGATGAAATTCAGGGGTCTCGGACCCTTCAAGGTTCGGGCAATCAGCCGAACCGGCAATGTCGAGCTCGAGACCCTAGACGGTGAAGGAATAGGCTTCTTCAATGGCAGCCGTGTCAAGAAGTACTTCCCTCCCGCTCATCCTTTGCATGAGCCACCAATGCTAGAACCGCCGGTCAAAATACGAGCAGCCACAATCACTAAAATCAACGATGATGATGAGGAAGCTGTAGAACCCGCTTACCTCCGTATCACGGTCACTGCCAAGCAAACATGCGCTTTCAACGCCTTGATCGATGAGGGAGCAAACTTCAATGTCTTAACGCACAAGCATTGGATCCAACTTGGCAAACCACTACTTCGACCCACAACTGTCAAATTAAGCCCATATGGGACTCAATCTTACGCACTTCTTAGCAAGTGCAGGGTCGCCGTTTCTATCGAGTTTGAGACTGTTGCAATGATATTTTACGTGTTGCCCAGTGCTACAGACGCAGGCATTGAGTCACTGCTCGAGCGAACCTTCAAAAAGCAGACTCACTGCAATGTTGATTATGAGTCGCAGCGCATCCACCTAGCAATCGGCAACGTGCGCATTGTCACAACTTTCAGCAAGGACTGCGTGACACCATCACCGTCCGCAAGGCCACCAATAGAAACATCCGCAGGCAAGATTAAGGAGGGGGGTAGTGCGCATCTGCCACTCCCCGATTTCCATAAACCGCAGATCGCAGTAACCAAAGCAAGGGCCCAACAGCCTCGCTTTCAATGGATGCCTAAACAGGCTCGAGAACCGCCTAGAACTAGACGCGCCTATCCGCATAAGACCCACAACTCTAAACCTAGAAGGCCAAGACGCAATCACAGGAAGAGCCGCGTGATTAAGCAAAGATGGGTCCCTAAAGCCCTCTTGCATGCGCAAGGCTACTATGAGGAAAATGCCTCACTGTGGATCCCTAAGGCCCCCACGGCCAAAGGCACTAGTCATACGCCACCCTCAAGCTTGATCAGCCCACGTCCCCCAACACCTCAAGACCATAGGCTGCAGTGCTCTCCAGAGCCCCAGCCATCCAACTCATCTACGCTTCGGCCCAAGAGAGTCGCACAAACCTATCAGCCCAAGCAACAGCCACCGTCACAAGTGGCATCATCCGACCAAGTCAACCCGACTCTCCGTAGCAAAGCTGACTACAGCAGCCCAGCTGCTGCGACTGACCCTAACCCACCCACCTTACAAACAGCCCGGTTGCAGGCTCAAAGAGACTCCCAACCGCAACTATGTACTGTCAAAGCCTCTAGTTCTAGCAAACCTCAACCACCCGTCGGTCTTACGCCCTTCTATGAACGGAAGTCATTTCTAGCGCTAGCCGCTGACCTTGCGGAGGACACCGGAGATGATGTGGTGGACTGCATCAAATGGCTCGATACCACCTTTGTGTCGCTAGCCCTCAGCTATGACCACTTGGACTTGGGTTTATTAGCGGAACCCTTTGCAACGAAAGTGCGCAATATGCCTTGCTCTTGGGAGACTTTTGAATTCGCCTTTGCACAGGCTTCTCACTCTGCTACTGAGTTGCTCGGTAGCGAGGTCTCCAAAGAGCAAGCCATTAAGCAACGCCTCATCACGTCATATGATCCACGGACCACTTCTGCTATCACTGACCAAGAGATCGCAAGGTTATCCCACCTTGCTGATACTGGATCACCCTTCTTGAGGCAGTGGTACGCTCTTAGGTTGCAATGGGAGGTTGACAGATGTCGCATAATGACCAACGCCGAGCCATCAAAACCGCGGAGTATGATCCCACCTACGTCGCGCCTGCCTCGTATAGAGTGTTAACCACTCTTCGGGGCCGACCCATGGACGAGCATATCACGGAACATCCCTATCTTGACCGCCTCTTAACAGAGGAAGAGCTCCACATCGCAAGTCGAGTCGACTCTGGTGACTTCCTCACAGATATCCTCACATACGTCATACACGTAGGAATTCGACTCTTTGATCTGGACCGTGCCGCTCAACTGGAATACAATCCAAATTTCTACACTTGGCTCCTTCACAAGTAACTCCTACCCCAACAGGCCCAAAGCCCCTAACCTTTTGACTCCCAATCCTAGGAAGGATCCTTTTCTAAGACGGAAGGGGAGGGGATATGTGGTGAAGGTGAAAGAAATCGGATGGGAAATGAATCAAAAGGGAATACAATAAAGTAAAGGTGGTGAAAAGCATAAGCTTTTAGTATGAAAAAATGGCTTCCTAAGAAATTCATTCAAGAGTTTTTATTCTCACGTAACCAGCGAAGTGATATGTGGAAAATGCTAATGAAAGTTACGAATTATGGCAGGAGCATAAAATGTCGCAACAAGACCGCGTCCATCGACTCCCGTTCACAGACGAGGAAAGGGAGCAGTATCGCATCCATCTAGAGAACCGCGCCTTCGGCCAGCTCAAGTTCCGAACCATCCACAACATAGAAGTCGTGGTAGCCAAGGAGGAAGCAGCCAGAAGGGTGGTGGAACAATGCAACCTTACAAAGTATATTGAAAATTTCTCGCAGGAGCCGGATCACCTAAAGTGCGTAGAATTCCTCAGAACATACAACCCAGACCAAGAAGGTGGCATTGTAACAGTGGGCCGAGAAGAGGGTGCAAAGCAGATACAAGTCCGATTCGATCCAGCCTTGGTGGAGAAGGCTTTGGGATTGGTACCAAGGACAGAAAGGAAACAAAAAAGAGATGTTTATGCCATGCTGAAAATGCAGAAGGAAGAGGTGCTCACGAATGACGGCATAAGCATCCAGGACATCCCTGACACAGAAGCCAGACTGCAAGCCAAGTTGGTGCATGTGCTCTTCTCCAGCCAGCATTACAATTCCTTAATGCATCGAATTAGCGTGCCAGTGCTGAAGAATGTAGCAGCCCATACCCTAGACGAAGTAGATTGTAGATTGGAATGGATACGTGCGGAAAACAATTGATCAAGCGGCCAAAGGGCTAGCCCTAGGAAGTGCACCAACAGGAGGAGAATCTCCGGCTTCTAAAGTTACGGAAAGGAAGAAAGCCTCCTCCAAAGCCTCCTTCATTGGGTATGGAGAAGTCTTGACTGCACTCATCCAGGAGGCAGTAAAGGAAGCACAGGAGGCGGAAGAGGGAGAAGGAGAAACGGCAAAGAGGTCGCCTCCTCACCAAGACAAAGACAGATCCACCGACAGAACGGAAACAGAAGAAGAAGGGGAGGGACAGACTAGTAAAAAGACAATCAGGAAAACCAAGAAGAAGACGATGCAGAGGAAGAAGAATGACGAAGGCAGGAAGAAGGAGAGGGAAGACTTGGAAAGAGCGAAGAAAGAATCCCTGAAAGAAGCAAAGGAGAGAGAGAGGACAAAGAGACAGGAGGAGGAGAGGGAAAAAGAGGAGTTACAAAAAGCAAAGGAGGTGTCGAAACAAGAAGCAGAAGAGAAGAACAGGAGGGAAAAAGAACAGAAAGGGAGAAAGAAGAAAGAGCAAAGAAAAGCGGAGGAGGAAAGGAAGAGAAAAGCGGATGAGGAAGAGGAAGTGCTACGAAGAAAGGAGGAAGAGGACCTGGCGGAAGCCACCCGCCGGTCCATCGAACAACAGAGCCAAGCAGATGAACTAAGGAGCCTGAGCCCGCATAGAGAAGAGGGGCCAGGGTCCAGCACACGGGTGCCAGAGTTTGTGCCACCTCCAGTCCCTGAAGGCAAGGGCAAGGCCCCGCTCCATCCGATCCCTACCCTCTTGGGGCCTTCCGTTGAACTCACCACCATCACCCCCAGCATCCCGACCAGTGCAGATGTGTCCAACTTCGTGGCGTGGATGCAGTATTTCATCAACAAGGAGATGGGCCAAGGATAGAGCACGGAGACTACGGCCATAGGACAAAAGAGGCCAGCCACGGATGCGGAGTCCATGCAAGAGCCCAAAAAGCAAAAAGTCCAAGCCTCAACCTCGCCGATCCACACAACGATGACGCCATCGGCTAATTACGACGAATACGTCGCCGAGCTGCTCTCCCAATTGGAGAGAACTAAGGAGGAACGCAAGATAGCCGTGGCTGAGTTGGCAGCCGAGAAGGAATCAGTGGCCGCCTTCCAACTGGATAAAACAAGAATGATAGCCTTACAGGAGCAGGAGATTGCAGATCTCAGACAAGAACTAAAGGCTAGGGACGAGAGGGAGAAACACTGGAGACAGCTGCTAAAAAACGAGACATATGAATTAGTAAAAATGCAAAGAGAGCACAAGCTCCTAATAGCGCAATACCAGGAGCTTGCTGCGAAATCTGCTCAGATTGATGCACTCGTGGCGGAGCTGAATGCCAGGGACAAAAAAAGAAAACGAGACATAGAGGAACAACAGGAGGAACTCGAGCGTCTCACAGACCAGCTAACCTCTGAAAGAGGAGAACAAGAGAGGCTAGTCAGGGAATTGGAAGATTATGAGCAGAAACTCATGATGCTAACCCTAAGACAGGGAGAGGGCTTGGAAGTAATGAACAAAAGAGCAGAGGAGTGGGTTGCGCACAACGAAAAGAGGGTGAAGACACTGGCACGGCGCCTTGCTCTGATAGAAAAGGAGAAAATCATCACAGAGAGCAAGGCAGAGGCAGCCCAAGTGGCCTTCAGCACTCAACAGAAGGCCTTCCTCGACACCATCCTGGACGCTACCCACGCAGTGCAAGGAGAGCCATTGGAGGCGATGCAAAGAAAGCTCGGCATGGCACGAAGAGCCCTACACGCTGGACTGCAGATACCACCATTACCTGCGAAGGTTAGGCTGAGCTTGGATGAACAGCGAAAATACCTAATGCTGGCCGGCCTAACCTCCCAGGAGATAGACGCCCTCGGATTCGAGGAAGAAGAGCACACGCAGAACGGCAGGGGAAAGAAGCAAAGCTGGAAATCGATATGAATCGATTCAGGGAGGATGTAGTCCCATAACCCCCCTCGCCGCAGTCTCAAGAGCCGCCACAAGAGGACCCATTTGTGGAAAGAAAAGCCATCTCTAGGGAAAGACGCAAAAAGCTGGTGGAGGAAGCTAGAAAAAAACTGAGAGCCAAGCTAGCCGTGCTACCGTCCGCACCTCTCCCTCCGTGCCCTGATGATCTTCCCGCAGGATTCCACGTAGAACTGGTGGTGTGGGAGGTACAGGAACTAGGAAAGGATCCATTCCCCTTCAGTTTCCTCTTACCCAATAGTCTGCGGAGGGTCCTGCCGCTCAAAGTGATGGACCAGGTAATCGCGATCGGTGGCCGGTTGGGGCAAAAATGGTTGGAAGAGCGGGAAAATACCCCAACCTCTTGGGGCACATAAGCAGCCGACTACTGGAAAGATAAGGTTTTTGAAATCCCACACACTGTACAAAACTACAAAAGCCAACCCCTGTGGAGGAGGCGAGTATGCGACATCAGCATGCTCGCCTGGATGGCGTTTTGTAACACCCTGCCATTCGAGCGGAACAACCCTACCTACATGGCATACCCTCGAAGGGTAGGGGTAGATTTTGATGCCACCCTCCACGGGCGGTATGACTTTTCCATTATTTATAACTCCACTGTAGTATCCTTTGAGCATGCCCTTCTTTTTACCAAAGCCTAGACGAGTCTATGATGCGCTTTCTTGCGGATTTCTCCTCATGTCCTGACCCCGCTTTTGTAACAACTTGTAATTATCTTAGGTTACTTAGGCTACTTCTTAAACAGGACCCGACTCCACAAGAGCGCAGCCTACCTCCCCTATTCTTTGACCCTAACACTATAGACAACTACGCCATGGCTCGTCTCATGATGAGAGCTAGTCTCCTTCCCTCTTTTTGCCTAGCCCTCCTAGAAGACATGAACGACAGCCAATTCACTAAATGCAACCACCCCTTCCTCTCCACCACTTCCCTTTATGTCCGTATGAATCTAAAAGATTACATACAAAGTCGCTAGTTTTTGAGCAAGTCTATCCGACCCCCTTCTCCTCCTTATTCCGATCAAGACAATTAGGCCTATGTATCATTTCAAAAAAAAAAAAAAAACAAACAAACAAAATAAGCACCACAGTCACTGCATCTAGGGTTCTCCCTAGCCCCCTCTCCACTTCACACTTAGGGCACATCAAGGGCAGGACTTTCAGACCTATCACCCTAAGACTCGCACCGCACCTCCAATGAAGCACGAACTGGATCCTCAAGGGTGGGACGTTACCAAGGGCTTGCCCCAGGTTAGACCCATCTCCCAGTTCCACTGCCACGGGCACCACACACTGCACGGCGAGATAGACACACCCCTTAGGGAGTGCACAACTTTTTTTGCAGGTTATGTTCGAGTTTCAAGAAATGGCTACTCTGCGACAGAGGATCCCCCACGGCATCCTTTAATGACCAAAACTTCTTTTCATGTGCCGGCATCCAACCATCTGCCTGTTGATGGCTACCATGATTGAACCAAATCAAGGTAGAACTGCCATTGGCATAGATCTTGGAACCTCATCGTCCAATGATCCATGCCCAACGCCTCAAGATCTATGGATCACTTATTGATTCCACAAGCCTGAAGACCTTCAACTCAAAACTGAAAACCTTAAACTCAAAGACAAGGATCTTCAATCAAAGCCACGGATTTTCAAGGCAAACAGCATTCGGGGGGTTTCTCCAGAATAAGTCCCTCCAGTACCATCCTCCTAAGGAATTGCTTATTGCTTCAAGCGTTTCTGATACTCAAAAGACGACCGGCTACATAAGGGGCGCTACAACAGTGTGAAAGATGCCGAGTATCTTCATGGCACCTAAAGCACGCCGGAATCTTTCCTGGTCATCGTCCTTAAACTCCATCACCCATCATTCACCCAACCACATTGGAAGCAGTGTCACCCACCTACCTGTTCCGCCTAGCAACCGACCTAACTAGCCACTACGTCCCACCGCAGTGCCATGGGACTGGCACTTGGCTAGGAGGGGGGTAATGTTACCGTGTTTCCCGCAACACAGAGGAGCGGAAAATGGAAAAAAATGAAAATAGCAAAAAAGGCACAGGATAAAAGCAGAAAAAGGCGCCTTGACCGATAACCAATCCCTGAAAAATTTAAATGTTCGGGCACGACCCTCAGAAAGTCTCGGTGTCAACTCGAGACAACAAAAGAGAAAAATGGCGCACCATTAAAATGTGGAAGCGCCCCCGAATCTTTGTAAAAGAGTGCCAGGCTCGCTCCTGTGCAAAGTGTACGCATTAGTTGGAAATATGATAAATTAGAATGGTGGGAAATGGGAAAAATGGCCTAGGTTACGGCCGGCCATGTAAAAGAGGGAAAAGGGGATGACCGCCCAAAAAGGATTTAGGGCTTTGTATATAAAGTTGAAAAGTGAATGAGAAGCTCATTCTTTGGTGTGTGGCAAAAAGAGTCTTCTTCTTCCTCTCTTCTTCTCTCCTTCTTGCTTGTGTGTGCTCTTGAGAGAGGGAGTGTGAGAGTGTGAGGGAGTGAGTGTGTGTGGGAGTGAGGGATCAAGAGGGTGAAGCTCTTCACCATCTCCTCTTCTCTTCTTCTCTTCTATTCTCTTCTCTTCTCTTGCGCACGCGGCTATGGAGGATGGAGCTTGGAGATGAAGGAGACTTGAGGATGCTTGAGCTAGCATCAAGAATCGTGGAGCTACCGGAGTGCAAGAGAGAGGAGGGTACTCGATTGAGCATCAAGGTAAGCTCATTACACTCGTAGGATCGACGGCGCGTCGGCTAGGTGAGAGATAGCCATTAGAGCTCGCTTGGAACGCTTGAAACAATAAGCGGTCCGTGGGTCTTGGCGGTTAAGCGAAAGCTCCCACAATACGGTACACTCACATCCACAAGGTTGCAATCACATGTACAAGTAAATTTATACATAGGAGTAGCAAAGGGCCTTTACACCCAACAACCTCCCAGGTAAAGGTCCTTAGCGAACCTTTAACCAAACTCCCACTAGCCGAATGCAATGCTCATGTTGAGCCTTTGCAAGATTTTTAGTAAGAACATCTGCATGGTTATCTTGTGTTCTAATCTTAGTCAGTGTGACTAGACCATTATCTAGAACTTGTTTGATAAAGTGATACCACACATCAATATGTTTGGTACGTGCATGAAACATGGCATTTTTAGCCGGGCATACAACACTCTGGCTATCACATCCAAGTACAAGTGATTTGGTGGGCAGTCCAAAATCCTTGATCAAACAACCGAGGCAAACAACTTCTTTTGAAGCTTCACTTGCTGAAATATATTCAGCCTCGGTGGTAGAAAGTGCTACTATTGTTTGTAATCTAGAGCACCAAGAAATGGTCCCACCAATCAAGGTAAATATATACCCACTAGTAGACTTGTGAGTATCCAAGTCACCTACCATGTTTGCATTACAATATCCTTACAGTCTAACGTATTCATTCCATAGCAAATACATTTTCTTTGTGTGCCTTTAGGGTACCGGAAGATGCATTTCACTGCCTCCCAATGTGCTTTGCCGGGATTTGACATAAATGTGCTCATAACTCCCATGCAGGTCTAGTGGCAACCATAGTATACATGAGTAACCCACAATCTGAAGCATAAGGAACACCCTTCATAGATTTGGCTGCCTTATTATCTTTTAGGCGATCTGCTTTGCTAAGCTTAAGGTATGGTGGTAAAGGAACACTAAGTGGCTTAGCATCTGCCATAGAAAAATGATCAAGTACTTTGCTGATGTACTTTTCTTGTGAGAGAAATAAGAGATGTGGCTCTCTATCTCTCGTCACACGCATACCCAAAATGTGTTCAATTGCACCCAAGTCCATGGAAAAGGCTGAATTCATGTCATTTTAGTACATTAACTTGGCTTTTATGCTTATCAACAATAAGCATATCATCCACATAAAGCGCAAGTATTATAAGGCTTCCATCATTAGCCTTCTTTATATATAAGCAGTGATTTGCATTGCTTCTTTTAAACCCATGTGAGAGCATGAAGGCATTAAATTTTTTATATCATTGTCTAGGAGCATGTTTTAAACCATACAAGCTTCTCTTAAGCCTACATACCAAATGCTCCTTCATTGGTATAACAAAGCCCTCTAGCTGTTTCATGTACAACTCTTCTTCTAAATTACCACGCAAGAATGCAATTCTAACATCCATGTGATCAAGTTCAAGATCCATAGATGCTACAATAGCAAACAATACCCGAAGAGTGGTAATTTTGACAACACAGAGACCTCTACTTGTTTCATGTACAACTCTTCTTTTAAATCACCATGCAAGAATATAGTTCTAACATCCATGGGTTATTATATTATATCAAATCATCCTATCAAGGTAAACACCCATATCACAAAATTTGCGTAGCAATAGATCTTTCTCTTGCGACAACTCTCACCCGTCACGCCGCTAATCTGCCATCGCGTCTCACCACCCCCCCGGTTCCTCTCGCCTGTCCCCCACGGCGCGCTGCACCTCTCATCCTGCTAGACATCCTCTCCATCGCGTTGCCTCTCCCCACGCTGCCCCAGCCTGGCTACCCCTCTTGCCGCGTTGCTCCTGCCGCCAACAGTCTCCTTCGTGTTGTCCCTCTCCCCCTCCCGGCCCTAGTACCTCCCCCGTGCTGTCTCCCGCCTCCTCCACCCTGCGGCCACCGGCTTGCAGGTCCCCCACTTGCGCGGCTCCAGTCTGACGCCATCATCCGTGGCGTTTGGCGCTACCACCGCCGTCAGAAAATAGCATCTCCCCCTTTCCTCGCCATTCCAATCCCCCCCCCCCCCCCCGATTGCTCCCTCCATTTGTAGCAACACTCCTCCCCCTCCGGCAATACAGCAATGTGATTGGTAGGTTCTCAATAGAGACACGCAATGGAAACCTTTGGTCAAATGCCGGTGCATTCTACGAGTGCCCCTAGTGAAACACCTTGCATGTCGTTCTCTCTGAGGAACAACTCTTAGTCGTCCGTGCAACAGAGCTCGAGCTAAAAGAAACAACGATCTTTGGTCACGCCGTAGGACACTCCCCATCCTGGAGGCGGTTCTCATGGGTCTAGGGATCTTCATGGTACGACTCACCTTGGTAGACATAGCCCGTGAGCTAGTCAGTTGTTGCGTCTCCTGTGCAGGAAGAGATTATGCTTGCACATCTTATAACAAATCAAAGAAGAAGATTGGCACTGAAGAGCAGAGCATTTCCGGTTATTATGAACAAACTGTACAAGAGAGGAGTTGATAATGTATTGAGAAGGGGTGTGTCTGAATACGAGCAACTTACAGTGCTTCATGAAGCTCATGCCAAACTATCAATTGGTCATGTTTCAGGAGAGATTACAAGCATGAAAATATTGTAGGTAGGTCTATGGTGGCCTACTATCTTAAGGGATGCTCATCAGTATGCTAAAGAGTGTTTGCAATGTCTCAACCTCTTGATAGAGACAGGATGGAGGATCATCCTATACTACCACTTGAGCCATTTTAGAGGTGGGGGATTGATTTTGTTGGACCCATTAAGCCAATTGCAAAGAGGACGGACAATCAATATATTTTGGTTTGCATTGATTATGCTACAAAGTGGATGGAGGCTTAGGCCCTAGAGGATGATAAAGCAATTAGTGTGGCCAAATTTCTGTATTCTAACATTGTGACCATGTTTGGATGCCCTATAGAGCTCATCAGGATCAAGGAAAACATTTTTTCAATTATGTTATTCAAGAGCTAACTCTTAGGCACATGATCCTACATAAGAAGTCTACCCCCTGTCATCCTCAGGCTAATGGTCAAGCAGAGAGTTCCAACAAGAACTTACTCCGCATCTTGAAGAAAATAGTTGAGAACAATTGGAAAGATTGGGATGCTAAGCTGAATTCTGCACTGTAGGCTTTCAGGCTTGCATATAAGGTGACAATTGGACTTACACCTTTTAGGCTGGTATATGGATTAGAGGCTTTGGTGCCTATGGAGTTTATGCTTCCAATTGGATCAAATCCTTTCGTATCTGTATAATCCCAAGCAAAAGTGTCCTGAAGCACAGCTTGATATGATCTTGCTTGAAATTTTCTTCCACAAAAATACTGACCTTAATGGTTTTGGCCTCCCCTTCCATATTCAAATTAACCTCCTGAACCTCATATTCAATTACCCTTGCAGATCTTCTCATTGTGTGCTCATATCTCAACTCAGCCTGAATAATGGCTTTTTGTCCTTCTGCATCCAATACATTAGAACTGTCCATAGAATTGTCCACTCCAGGTTGCTGATTTTCAGGTATTTCTTGCTGAGAAACTTCAGGATGACCAATTCCCTGGTCCTGAACCATTTTATACTGCTCATTCCTTGACCTCTCTTGAAATTCAGGCTGCTCCTGGCCTTCAAGAAAGCCTTTAGGATACTGTCCTAACTGGTTTTGGACTGCAGCTTGAATAGCTTGGTGTTCCAGAACTTCATTTCTTGCACTCATAGGAGGATCCTCATACTCCTAAATAATACTATCAACATCTATTTCAAAGACTAAAACCCTGAAGAAATAATTCCCCCTCATCATCTTCAACTTCATCTGCAAGGTTGATAGTTTGAGCTACTATAGATCTAGAGGAACTCTTCACGATTACCTTACTAACTATTGACAAACTGATCTCGTTGAGGCTTGTAGGGATACATACATAATCATTCCCCCAAATCCTGGTTCAATTTAGCCAATTTAAACCAGAGTCTACCCAAGAGCATTGTATAAGAATCCCCAATTTCCAACATTCTTAACACAACAAATCTCACCCTGAATTTCAGGCCAACCACTCTAATTTGTTGATCCCTAAGAATACCCAAGGGCTGTAACCTACTCTGGTCTACCATCCTGACCTAAAATGGGGCTGGTAGTAGCTCCTCCTGCTTGGTTTCCAAATATGTATGTTCAAGAAGTATATTGACTCCTGAACCCCCATCCAATAGGATATCATCATGCTTTCTTCCTACATACTCAACTTGAATGGTAAGCACTTGATAATCCACAACTTCTTGTTGGGTTGGTATGACTGCCTAACAATCAGGAACTGTTTGATCCTGAACTATTGTATAATCAAGAACTTCTTGTTGCTTTTGCCTAATCTTCAGAAGCAACCTTTCCTTGAATCCTAGTATTAAATCCAAGATCTTCTCCAGGGTTAACTACAAAGAACACTTTGCCAGAGCTTGAAATAGCTCTTTTGAACCTCCTCCTTGAAAATTTCCTGATGCCTAAGCTTTAAGATATTGATCCTGCTAATCAAGATCCAAGGTACCTTGACCCTCCTAATCATCAAACTCTTGAAGTACTACTTTTCCTGTCATTTTCTATAACTTCTTGACTTGTTTAGTTGCCTTTTTCTTGGCTTTCTCCTGTTATTGCCAATCAAGTTTCAAACCAGCCTAGCTTCTTGTAACCGCTAATACCATTACTTATAGTTAGAACAATCACAATGAATATCAATACTTAAAGCACTAGTGTTACCTGACACCTCCTTTGCCCTTTCTTGAACCTTCTCCTCCTGAATTTTCCTACAGCCAGCAACACTTGTACCTCCAAGAAATTGCCTCTTCCCATCTTGATCAGGTAACTCTAATAAGGGCTGCTGCAATTGGGGCAGGTGAATGCTATGAATGAGATGCTCATGCAGGTCTTCCGTCATTGCAGAACCTTGCTAGTGGCATTCATCTCTCAATCCTATGCCTTGCCCAAAGTTCACAGTTTGGTCAAACAAAGTGATCTTAACCTCCACAATAGTGGCATGCTTCCGTTTGGGTGGTTTGCTACGATGCCTGAAAATTCTCCCAAGGTTGTCTTGCCTACATTCTTCTAGGTCCCCTCAAGGGTCTCTGAGGCATTGTGTCAATAATAACCTGATTGACTGCAGTTGGCTGCATAGGTCTTGGTCTAGGCTGTATCAGTAGTAACCTGATTGACTGCAGCTGGTTTCATAGGTCTTGGTCTAGGCTGTATCACTGGCATCTATTGTGCCATGCTAACATTAGGATTGTACCAACAAGTTCTAGTTTCATGGCCATTTCTTTGGCATACTTCACAGTACTTTTCTTTCTGCTTGGTATCAAAAAGACCTAAATCCTCTTTTGTTTAATCTACTTGTCCAATTTGCTCTCTTCTACCTTTTTCTTATTTTTATCCTTTGATTTCTTCTTCTTAGTCCTAGTTGATCCTGATTTCTTCTTTTTCTTCCTGTGCTTCTTGTTGCTAGTCTCATCATCATCAAAATCACTGAAATTATCCTCTGACTTTAAACTATACTCACTATCCTCATCATCACTATCACTTTCTAATTCTGAATCTGAATCTGCATCAAAATCTAAATCCGGAGAGTCGTCATCCTTACGGGTCTTTGATCGGGAGGTATCAAGCCTCCTTTCCACCCTCATAGTAACCCTGATCAATGTATCCAATGTATCATTTTGACCCATCTCCACACTGGCAATGGGATTCCTAATTTTACCCCTTAGGCTCTTCATAAAATAAGTGATCTGCATCTCAACTAACGGTGCAATACCAACATTCAACCTATTCAACACATTCTTAAACTTCTGGGCATAATTCTCCACCAGCCTATTCTTTTGTTTGATCTTCTGGATCTTCCTTAAAATATCTCCCGGAGTTTTATCCTTACGAAACCTACCTAAAAATGTTGTCTTTGAGGCATCATATGTATTGAATGCTATCATACCGTAACTGGCAAACCAATCCATGGCTTTTCCTTGCAAGGTAGCAACAAACTGCTGCTTCTTGACTTGATCTCCATACATCTGGTTGAATCCACTTGCTGTCCACCTTGTCTCAAATTGAGCCACATGGTAGTCGGCATCTTCCTTCTTTTTCCCTAAAAACTTAGATGCTTGAACCTTTGGATTGACAAGCTGATTTGGATTCATTATGTTTTGCTTTTTAGGCTTCCTCTGAGGTGGTAAAGGATTAAAATTCTGAGATTTCTGAGATGGGATTCTGGCACTCCGCAACAGAAATGTCCTTCCTAGCAGTGGCAGTATTGCTTCCTCATTTTCGGACAAGTTTGGTATGCTAGGAGAGGTTGGAGGAGATGCTCTTGAGTGACAAGGGAATGATATGCTATTGAGGTACTTGTAGAGGTACCCACCATCAAAGAATTTTGCCTAGCATCTGGAAATTGTTCTTCATCCTCCTGCTCCTCTATCATTCAGCCCTGCAACCTGCCCTTGTTATCTTGCTAGTGCTCCCCTTAATTTCCCGAGACCTGCTTCTTATTAAAATGGGATTTGATAAATGCAAATAATTGTCTGACATAAATGCTACCCATAAAAGGCTCCTTGTACATCTTCAATGCTATTAGCATCCTGCACTCTTGCAGAGTGTTCTTGCAGTAATTGTTTCCAGGCCTCATGCCTAAATCATGAAAATTATTCCCATGAAACCAATAGGATGGCCAAAGTGTTATGGCCTCTCAAGTCCACAACAAGAATACAAGATACATCAATATGCCTGAAAACAACCCCACAACAACAACTAACTTGCTGAATCCATCTACAGCCATTATCATCATTTAATATTCAAGAACACTACACCCACAAGAAATACATATTATGATTATTCATGTGACACCATTCTCCTGAAAGATAAATGACATTTTACAACCATCACAACTACTCTTGATCACATAACTCAAAGTAGACAACATAGATATTCACGAAACAGACACAGATAAGTAGGATCAACATCAGTGACCATCTCACGGTGCTCCCCTAAAGAATATTTCATTCTTGATCATATAGCATCTGATCGAATACAACTTTCAAGTGAAACATCATATGAAAGCTAAAGTCACTTTACACATGCTGATCCCAAAAGCCTACATGCATACAAGTACTAAGATATGAAATAGTACTAAATAGACGATGGAATTCGAGCCCTAACAAAGACCTGCATTTTCTCACATCATTACGATTGATAGCCTATGGGACAGCATCCTGACCAACAACAGAGCATCGTGGAGCTGGAGTCTAAAATCGACATCATTCAGCTGATGTGAATCAGCAAATGAGCTCTCTGCCCATCTTCCTTGCCATCATGCTGCTAATTTGCATGAGATAGGCCAAGTAGAGATGGGAGCTCCACCAACTGTAACAGAGGCGCTCTTCTAGATAGTCAACTTCATTCATGGTTATAGAGCCTCCCTAAGCACAGATGTTCTAGACTTGGACTGGACTGAATCTAGAAAGCTGACAGTACATGAGGATACAAAGTGTTGGTATGCCCAGACTAGCACATGGCTTCAACTACAGGGCAGGCATATGGATCATCTCCTATAGTGGAGCCTAGACTCCCCTTTCCTAGAGTTGAGTCAGAGTGAGTTCCACAAGATCATCACAATGGACATCATTCAGCTACACATGGCTTAGCAAATGGGCCACATATACTCAGCCACTAGGGTCGAAGATAGTTTTCTACCAACCACATCATTTCCAATTATCTCTGGAATACAAGTTTTTTTTGGCATTCTATCGTAGGTCTCAAGCATGTAAGAGTGAATGAAACTAGGGAGATGTATGTAAGCATAGGAACTATACATAGAGAATGAATATGAAGGATGAGAGGCGAGTGGACAATGGCCTGATAAGTTATTAATAAAAGATGATCAGATCCCATAAGATTTGATGTAATCTTGGCCTATACATTGAGGCCCTATCTAATAGAAAAACGCCCTTGCTTTCGCATCACTGGGCTATCTCCATATTCTCTCCCACATAACACCTACCAATTTTCCAGTAATAGAATTCTTGTGCATTTTTGAGTCACCATAACTTCCTTTCACTTGCACTCTACATGTTGGTATCAGACATCCTTCAGCCCCTCCATCTCTATCACTATTCATTAGGTCCTCTACATTCTCATATGCATAATTAGTGTTGTTATTTTTCGCACCCTCATATTCAAAGGCTCTCTTCTAGCAATAACTGCCATCTGTGACAGTATCCATGAGTATGCTGAGTCTACTAGTAATCTGGAGTGGCAATCCTGCTCAAATGCTAATCAATGACCAAAAAAGAGTGACTCCCCTGAACATCATCATAACTACATGTTGGGCGTCTGTTCATGACCCCACTACTACCGCCCAGATTGCTACCACCGTCTTAGATGTGCCATGGAAGACCAACCTAAGGGCTTTCCTCCACACCTTCTTGGCTCTAGCACAACCTCATAAGCAGTTCCTCTGAGTCTCCTCAATCTCTCCACATCTTGTGCATGCTATGGGAACCCTTCCATAATTGAGCTAGGTGTGAACTGTCAAACTCGTATGGGCGAACAGCCCCAAGAAGAGAGATCTTCATGGCTCTGAAACTTTCATCTTATTTCCTCCATAAATCTTTCAAGAAAGGCACACTGATGCTCATGGAAGCTCTTAGAATGAGTCATGATATTATAGGTCATGATCAGTATGTGGGTAATACTTTCAAAAACAGGATGTTGCAATATATTCTGTGCAAGCAGAAACAGCAGGAGATAACACATTAAGAAATATGGATAAAAATATCTATCTTACAGCAGGCCAACGAGCCATTCCTATGGCCCCAAACAATTTTGCCAACCGTGGAAACACAAAAAGCTGAAACAGAAGCAGTGCAGCCCCTGAAAAAACAAAAAGTAATGGTTAAAATCTAACAGAGAAACATAGAATGCACACATGCCTGCAGAGAAAATGGAAAACAGCATATGATTAAAAATTAATCCCGCACAAGACAGCATAGAAATCATTAGTTCCAGGGAATTTTCCTGTCAGACAAAGAAAGCCCAATATTTCAGGCCACCCTTAAATTGGTTACTTGTTAAGATGCATTCATCTTACCAGATACTGCAAGAACATTTCCAACTTCAGAGGTCGTATATCCCAAACCTCCATACATTTGAGGACTGACAGCCCATAATGAGAATATCTAAACAGATAAGTATTTGCAATGATCAGAACTTAACTCTGTAAAAGAATCACAAATTCACAGGTATAGATTAGTACCTCTGTATATGCCATTTGATGTAGTCCCCAGAGGCAGTAAACAGTGATTGCAGCTATCATTCCCCAATTTTTCCAGACAGGTTTGGGGGCCTCTTTAACCTCCTCAGACACAACAATCACATGGCTGTTTGTATTTCCTGTGTTGATGCCATTTTCGTTGCCGGTTTCCTCAACATTTTTGTCACTGGTTCCTCTATATATGTGCAAATGATTGTGCAAGCTCTCCTGTGTGATAATGATTTGTTAAACAGGGGAATGTGAGCTTTACATTACACAAAACATTGTGAAGCAATGTCCAGCCAAGAAGTCCCTTGTGTTTCAACAAGCAAAAATTAGCTCAGTGACTGAACATGTTCTGAAAGTGAGTGCTGAGCACAGGGTAGACCCAGTAATTAACAAGGGAATTCAGAACTTGCAAATTGTGATGACATACAGAAAATGCACAAGACTAAGCTTATCATATGAGTGCATTATTATTGCTGTTCAATCTGCATTCTGCAGGCCTTCTCAGTTTCTCATGCTGCAAGAATCCAAAAAAATAGAAGAGTCTAGCTCAACAATTTTTGTTGAAATATAATCTGTGTGCTCCATGACATACTTAATCAATGGCACTACCACAGGGTTTATCAATTGCATATAACTTATAGCATATGCTGTCTGGGAAGGTGTGCTTAGTCCTGGACAGAGATCATCCACTCTCTGCGGAAGATGGGAGAGGGTGTACGGTGGCTCTGAGAAGATGAGGAAAGAGACTTCCTACAGACCTCAGGAACCTTTCTTCATACTGGCCTCAGATCGTCTTGCACTATAGCCCACTAGATTGGTTGTTCACACAAACATTGTATGTGTGTTGTACTCAACTACTCTCTGGAATTCCTTCTACATTGTATTTTACCTCGGGGGGATTTTCTCTAAGGTGTTATTAATAGAATTTTCTTTTCTTAAAAAGAGGGTGTACCCAGTCTACCATATGCAATCTACTGCATCATCAGCTCCACTGAGATGGGATGAGGATAGGAAAAGCAGGGAGTCCAGTATGTCCAAGGCAGCTAATTCAGGTGATGGTCCAACTGGCAAGTCCAGCTTGCCATATGGATGCTATCTACACTGCCACAGTCCATGCCACCTGCAATGTGTCCATTTGAGTCATCATCCTTGCAGCTCCCTCCCATGGTCTTCATTTATAGCCATTGCATAACACCTAAGCCTTGACTGTTTTCTCATATTGGTACAAGGCTGGTCCATCACCTTTTAGCACACACCATTTGCTAGAAGAAGAGAGGATGACTCGAGGGAAATACCTTTTAGGAACTCTCATATCAAAAAAATATGCAACAAGAGGGAAATCTATTACAAAACTTGAATAAATAACCAGTCAGGAGGTCTATAATGCTAGACCTGTGAATGTAGATAAGGAAGAAGGTGTCAGAATCCCATATCCTGAGAGAAGCATCTCTCCTCATCCTCATAGTCTCTGAATTGCCATGTAACCCTATAGAGAGTCTCTATAGTAGATATGTCCAAAAAATCAATAGCTTGGCTTCATCCGGCTGTCCATATGTAGCAAGCAATAATGCTAGCTATGAGCTTCCATCTATGACAATGCCCTTGAGTCCACACTGTCCGTGAAAAATCTCTCATAATAATCCTTCTCACAACCTGCCCCACAACAAGGTAGGCGTGACAAGGAGCAAGGGTCTCTAATCTCCATAGTAGTAGCTTCTTCCATGACTCCTCACTAGGAAGAAGGCTCGTCACAATACGCTTCACCATCAATACTCTACATTGACTGTTTGGGTCAATAATGCCAGACTATCCTTGGATCTGGGCAAAATGATAACATCCCAGGCTACCATCTCCACTCGACCAAATGAAATTCCCGATAAGTTGCTTTACCTGACCAATGCATGACCTTAATATACCCCATGGTGTAACAAAACCTGGTTTTCCACTACAACCCTCCTTGCTAGTGATAATCTCACTGTGCTCCAGTATAGCAGCTTCTGCCTTATGCTGTGTAGTAGGGGCATCAAGTGCTGCTTTGAACTTCTGCCTAAGTATATCACGGAAATGCAATGGGGGACCCAAGGAAATTCACAAACCCAAAATCCACAATTTGTGCCAATTAATAAGAGCACCTGAAGCTCTACTAAAGACCTCTCATCGCAGCTACAAAGGAGCTAAAATTCTCATAACTCCCATCCAAATAAACAAATGTGTCATCCGGAGCTCTACATTGAGCAACTCCTCCAACTTTGGGACAGGAAGTCCAAGGTAGGTGACTGTGAAATGTTTCACCCCCAAAACATTTCAGCCATGAAACCATGCTTCTCCCAGAAACGCTTCACCTTTGGGCAGGTCCCACATGAAATGCCAAGTGAAGCAGTTGAATAATACATATGACATGTTTTCTATATAAACAATCAGTTCCAACTTACATATTCATACCATGCAAATCCTTTAATGTCAACAAGTAATGTTTTCTTGGATGGTATCCTATATATAGTGTGCAAAAACAATTTTTCCCCATTTAAGAATCATGTTTCAAGCAGCCATTTCACTAATGGCCATCATCTTCATGATTCACATGTTAACTATTTTTGGCATGGTGCTAGCAAGCTGATGTGGAATGGCTTTCTCCCCTAGTGATTTGATGTTGAGATTCATAGTATCAACTCAGCCTTCCAGAGTGAGGGAAAAGTAGGACTATCTAGCCCTATACTTAACATACGCCTACCTCCACATGTAAGCACCATAAGTCTGTTAGCGATCAGAGTCCCTGGCGGCGCCACGTGGCAGTCTGGTCGGACTGACCAGTCGGCCAGCCACGTGGCAGTCCGACCTGTACAGTACCAGTCGGCTGTATTTAATGCAGCCGACCTGCCATTACTGGGCGCATTCTTTTCGGCTATTTATAGCCGACATTTTGCACAGTCTTCCACACTTCTGATTACAGATCTCAGGCTGGAGATTCGTGCAGATTACAGGCTAGAGATCGTGCAGACTGCAGCGTACTTCGAGGTGGACAGCAGGTTGCATCGTCGAGGTGGAGACACGGAGTCCCGTGCACTGCACCCATGTACATATCTGCATATCTTTGTATACAGCACACTTTATACAGCAAATCTTCATCTTCCACTGTCTCTCTCTCTCTCTTCTCTCTGCGTTCACTCTCTCTCTCAGTCTTGGTCCCACGCTTCCGCATCGCTACACTCTGACATGGTATCAGAGCAGTGAAGAAGGGCCGACTGAGTGAAGAACCTTCCTGAAGAGGAGATTCCATCGTGACACAAGGCTATGTTTCCAGCGTTCGAGGGCAAGCGGGAGGGCTGCGCATCGGAACAAGGCTGAAGCGAGCGTGGGCACGCGGGAAAGGAGTCCAATTGGTGGATTTGCTACTGTTTACTGCTGTTTGAAGAGGAGGAAGGCTGTGTTTTCAGCTTTCAAGTGCAGGTTTTACTTTTTCATCGCCTCCGGCGGGTGAACAAGGTTCGGGATGCAGAAGAAAGAGCCCTAGCAGGCTGCGTTTTCACAATCAAAGGGGGCTGCTTTTGCGTTTGTGAAGGCATTACAGGTGAAGATGTCTACAGAGATTGACTTGGAGTTCCAGACGATCATGGATCGGAAGGTGCTTGTCTTACTCTTACCGCAGATCAAAAGCTCGATGGCAACAATTACCGCATCTTGCGCGTGATGATGTTGGCCATCCTTGAGTCTTACAATTTGGCGGAGATTTTACAGGAGGAGATCGACCGGCCCTCGGTGAGAGATGAGTCCAAACTCTCTTCCGATGCTCGTGCGGAGTTGGCCAAGGCACAATCTCACTGGGACAAACTGAATGCCCGGATTCGTTCTTTTCTTTTTCTATCTTGTACTACAACTGTGATAGCCCACATCGAGCACTTGACGGTGGCTCGGGAGATATGGCTGGAGCTTGACCAAATGTATAACCGGATGACCCTTATGAAGCGGGTTTCTTTGGAGGTGCAGATGTGGACTTTGTCCGTGAACAAGTCTTCTTCGTTGTGGGAGCACATCAACAAGCTTAGACAGCTTCAGATGCAAGTTCAAAATGCGGGGAAGCCGATTTCCTCCGAAGACATGGCGATCACACTACTGTCCCAATTGCCGCCACAATTCGGTGCTTTTTACTCCACCCTTATTGCTTCGGGGCGAGAGTCTACTCTTCGGTAGGAAGAGCTGGTTCCTATGGTCTTGGACCAAGAGGAACAACTAAAGGGACAGCATGCTTCCAAATCGGAAGCTTTGACAGGTCAAGCCTCTCAGAAGAAGGGGAAGGACCAAAAGAAGAAGGAGGACAACAAGTCAAAGGAGGACAAGGACAAAGAATCAACATGCCATATTTGTGGTAAGACCGGCCATTGGAAGAAGGATTGCCCCGACAAAGACAACAAGGACACCAACAAGAAGGACTCCAAGGATTCTGGAGCGGTGGCTACACCCTCATCAGCTGCGTTTCTTCATCTAGCAGTCATTGAGGACTCTACACTAGAGGCTTCTGATGATGCGATGACAGCCCCCCAAGCTCGAGAGTGGATCGTTGAGAGTGGTGCCTCCCGGCACATGACTCCTTCATCAGTTGGTATTGCCCAGCTGCGACCTTCGCATGGGCAGATTCTCATCGGAGATAGCTCTTCGGTGTCTATTGCACGACGGGATGAGATGCAGCTTATTCCAGATGGATGTGGTAGTACTCATACCTCAGAGGTCTTGCATGTGCTAGGTTTAGGGTATCATCTACTTTCGGTTCATAAGATTTGTTCACTTCGACTTTTGGTGGAGTTTGATAGTGATTCGGTGCGAGTCCTTGATCGTGGGTCAAGGAAGGTTCTCTCATCAAGATATGAGGAGATTCGTGGGAAACAGCATAGGGATGCGATTCCCAACAAAGCTTCGTGGCGGTCTACTTCACCGATAGAGCTTGTATCTACAGATCTTTGTGGCCCTATGAGGAACAAGTCCTTGAAAGGGAGCTCGTACTTCATGTTGATCGTAGATGACTACAGCAGGATGACTTGGGCCTATTTCTTGGCATTGAAGTCAGAGGCTTTCTCCCACTTCAAGGATTGGCTTCTCTTTGAGGAGAACCAATCGGGTTGGCGATTGAAGACCTTGCGATCCGACAAGGGTGGTGAATTTGTTTCTAATGAGTCTGCTCGTTCTTGTGCAGATAAAGGCATTCACCAGGAGTTTGCTAACACCAACACTCCTCAAGAAAATGGCATTCTTGAACGGAAGAACCGAAGTGTGATCGAGATGGCGCACACCATGATGGAGCACCGACAGACATCTCAGTTTCTATGGGCCGAGGCTGTGGCTACTGCCGTCCACATCCTTAACCGATCCCCCACTTCGGCCGTTGATGGGATGACACCTTTTGAGGCTTACTTTGGGACTAAGCCCGATGTTTCTTATTTCAAGGTTTTTGGGTGTGATGCCTATGTTCACATTCCCAAGACTCATCGTGATAAATTTGAAGCGGCTTCCCGAAGACAAGTGTTTGTTGGCTACAGCTCTCAGTCCCAAGGCTATCGTTTGTATGATCCCGTCAAGCGGGATGTGTACACCAGTTGAGATGTGCGGTTCGTGGAGGTTCCGGCCATAGCAGCGGGTGAGGAGCATCCTGTTCTTGGAGATCCAGGGGAGAGTTGGGCTCCCGAGATAGTTCCTTTGGAGCCAGCGGCTTTTGATTCCGATTATGTTTCCGATACAGAGTCTACTGTACCACCAGTGGATATCCCAGAGTCTTCAGTTGATGGAGAGAGACAAGGAGACGTCCGGCCTCCTCCTTGTTGGGCCCGTGACACACTCCGAGATTCAGGGATCGAGGGGGTCCCTGAGGAGTGGGAACCGCAGGATGGTCCGTGGCGGTCACAGAGGCACCAGGCACATTCTACGGGGCTTGTTTGCTCTAACTATTGTTTGATGACCCGTGTTTTGCAGGATCGAGAGCCCACCTCCGTGAAGGAGGCTTTACAGTCAGCACCATGGAAGAAAGCTATGGAACCCGAGTTGGAGGCTATTGAGAGGAATGGCACTTGGTATCTCGTGCCTCGCCCCTCTTATAAGAAGATGATTGGCGTCAAATGGGTCTTCAAGACCAAGTACCTTAGCGATGGTTCTTTGGACAAGCACAAGGCTCGCCTTGTTGCTAAAGGTTTTGCACAGCGCCCAGGGATTGATTGTCATGATACTTTTGCCCCCACTGCTCGTATGGCGACTATTCGAGCTATTCTTGCCTTGGCTGGCCATAGGAGATGGCCTGTCTACCAGTTGGATGTGAAGTCGGCCTTCCTCAATGGTGATTTGAAGGAGGAGAACTATGTCGAGCAGCCTCCTGGCTTTGGATCTTCAAATGGGCAAGTCTACAGGTCAAAGAAGGCCTTGTATGGCCTCAAGCAGGCTCCGCGTGCATGGAACGAGAAGATTGACTCGTTCCTTCAGTCACAATTGGGATATCGGTGCTCTAGGGCTGATCCGCAGCTTTATGTACACACTTCTGAGGCTGGTTGTGTGCTTTTTGTATTGTATGTTGACGATTTGATTGTCACATGTGATCATGCACAGAAGGTCAAAGAGACGAAGGCAGCTTTACATCAGGCGTTCGAGATGACGGACTTGGGTCTACTCCACTTCTTCTTGGGCCATGAGATTTATCAGTCTCAGAGGGGGATTTTCATCTCTCAGCAGAGATATGTACAAGAGCTCTTGGTTTCTTTTGCGATGGAGGATTGTAGGACCATTTCTACTCCTATGGATCCGAACTGGAAGGCCACTTCCCATTCAACTTCTCCCTTGGCGGATGCTTCCCGCTATCGTCAGTTGATTGGATCATTGATTTGGCTCCTCAACACTCGTGTTGATCTTTGTTTTGCTGTTGGTCTCTTGGCGAGGTTCATGAGTGAACCTCAGACGGTGCATTGGCAGGCTGCCCAGAGGATACTTCGGTATTTGAGGGGGACATCTGACTTAGGGATTCATTATCCAGCAGGCACAGGTGGTTCAGATCTTGTACTTGCAAGTTGGAGCGACTCGGATTGGGCTGGCGATGTGTACCACAGGCGGTCTACTACAGGCTACTATTTTACCTTGGGTGCAGGTGTTATCTCATGGAGTAGCAAGAAGCAGCCCACGGTAGCCCTTTCGTCTATTGAGGCGGAGTATCGGGCCGCATCTTCCACCACATGTGAGGCTGTGTGGCTTCGGAGATTGTTGGAGGAACTTGGCTGCTCCCAGACTCGTCCTACTTTGCTGCAATGCGACAATGAGAATTGCATTGCCTTGGCACGGAATCCTGTTTTCCATGCCCGGACGAAGCACATAGAGATCCAGTACCACTTCATTCGAGAGAAGATTTTGGATGAGACCATCGCTGTGGAGTACTGCAAGACGGAGGACAATCTTGCAGATTTGTTTACAAAGGCGCTTCCCTAGGCTCTACTTCGGAGACGTCCCAGATCCCTCAGGCTTCTGCCCCATCCAAGCTCTGAGAGAGGGTGTTAGCGATCAGAGTCCCTGGCGGCACCACGTGGCAGTCTGGTTGGACTGACCAGTCGGCCAGCCACGTGGCAGTCCGACCTGTACAATACCAGTCGATTGCATTTAATGCAGCCGACCTGCCATTTCTAGGCACATTCTTTTCGGCTATTTATAGCCGACATTCTGCACAGTCTTCCACACTTCTGATTACAGATCTCAGGCTGGAGATTCGTGTAGATTACAAGCTAGAGATCGTGTAGACTGCAGCATACTTCGAGGTGGACAGCAGGTTGCATCGTCGAGGTGGAGACACACAGTCCCATGCACTGCGCCCATGTACATATCTGCATATCTTTGTATACAGCACACTTTATACAGCAAATCTTCATCTTCCACTGTCTCTTTCTCTCTCTCTCTTCTCTCTGCGTTCACTCTCTCTCTCAGTCTTGGTCCCACACTTCCGCATCGCTGCACTCTGACAAAGTCCACCTCATCGGCCATACTTAAATAGTAGTCAGCACTTGCAATAGCACTTCTCTACTTGCTTCTACATTGAGAAGCTCACTCTTGGACTCGTCCCTTCAAGAATCCTTTTCACAATAACAATATCGAGTATAACTCCTCTCTTTCTAGCTCTCCATTCGTAAGTTCTGTTGGGTCTTATCCATTCAGATTCTCAAGTCCTCCTAGCTGTCTCCCTCAAACTCTTTCTCTCACTGCTTGTATTCTCATGTTTTGCATTTGTCCTAATAATTGCTCTTCCACTTTTGGTGCTAGTTCAAGACCTTGTCTAGTCAAGTTAACATAATTTTGCCCATTAACTGTGAGTTCTCTAACCTCTATTATTGATCTATCCTCCTTGGGCCTTCTATAAAATCTCTATTCTTCATTTCTTTCATCTCCCCCTCCTTCTCAACGGCTATGCTTGCAGCATCCTAAAAAGTATTAGGTTCCTTAATCTCTAACTTTATCCTCTCCTTATAGCTTGTCTACAGAGTGTCTTACATTGAGCCTGGTAGGTGCTTTCTCTCTCCATTCCCCAATGAAGTATCCCATTTATTCTAAAGTCTAGCTCAACAAATTGTCCCTCTTTTCATTGACACTATTTGATATTTCTTCATAAGTCTTACAGGGTCTTGATTTATTTAAACCTATTAAGGAAAGTCTGCTTTGTTGCCTTGTATTTCATAGGAACAAAACAACTGAAACTTTAGAATTTTGCAACTTTGCAGCACAGCCAATTATACAATGTACTATACCAAGTTTCAATCTCTCCAAGACCCTTTGGGGGTCCTCATCTTTCGTTCCGTGAAATTCAAGGAATGAGTTGGCCATCCTTCAAATTTATGAATCATCAATCCTATGCACTAAAGTCACTTTCGCTGCTCCTCAATGGGAACACTAGTAGATGACATGCAAGTGGCAGGCACAACACCCAGCAACAACAACACAAAGGCTCAAGGGACCCCGGTAACACATATGGACTGAGCAAAGTTGATCCTCTTCACCTCACAAACAACGGCCCTCAGGCATAACCATTCAGTCCCAATGCCCCTAGCCCGGTGATGAAGCCTGTCTAAGAACTTCTCTTCTCTTTCACTTTAGGTTGATATGCATTTTGTTTCAAACAACGATGCCACAAAGCCTCAAACACACATTGTCAATCTCACCTCAAGCAATCAGTCACAAACCTCTCAAGTCCAGAAGTAGCAATTCTCTCTAGTGCATGGTCACAACTCGAAGCTCAATTCTTTCAACCTCAACTCTCAAAGGGTATCATTTTCTCCTCTTTAACGTTGGTTTGCATATAATAACAGCAACTACTACAAAATAAGATAGCTAACAAATTCCACTTAGAAAATTTCCATCCTTCAAGAAACTAAAGGCAAAGCATGACCCTTCAAGCAAAATCCATGGTAGATTCTACTATTTACATCAATAATATATCATAGGGTTGAAACCACTAAGGTAGAATCTAAGGTTATAGAAGGAAAATGTACTCTATGTTTTTTGAGATGACATTGAGAACCTTGACACGAGTTTCTCCTTCTAGCTAAACAACTGCTGCTGCCAAAGGTCTCTTGAAGATCTTGTCTCAGAAGTTACTGCTTGCTTGGGAAAAAACAATATGTCATGCAAGCCCTCTCCTTAAAGAAAACTCGACCATGAACACTGCCAACCTGTGTGCAAGAGCAGCCAAGCAAAACTCGACCATGCACACTGCCAACCTGCATGCAAGAGCAGCCAACCTTCTAATGGTGCCAGCTAAAATGACATGCACTCCATTCTCTCTGCTTCTGTATCTCGCCAGTGCTGTGGTGATACCACCTTCTGCCCCACACTTTGACTATCCACACTAACCCTCTAGGCACAAGTCTGCATGCCCAGCTCCTCTCTGGTTCTTTTCCAGTGCCTTTCTTTGTCAATCCGGACACTGGCCTTCTCCAGCGCTACTGCCTCACACTAAACCTATTGTTTAAAGATGCCTTACTCAAATACAAGCTAGGAATCCATCTTTGGCAATCCAGCCTCAATCTCTAGCTAGAAGCCAGTACATATGTGGACCTCGATGGATGCACGAACATTGAGGATCCCAATGTGTGAATCCCCAATATATAGTCTCACCCACAAGACTCTGCCTATAACGATGTCCTGTGGTTATGCAAATAGGATGTAGGCTCAGGCAACTTGAGGTACATACTCCACCACTCTTGCCAAGGGTGCCAACAAAGCACTCCTAGTAGGTGTAAGAGCCTACCAGACGTCCCTTCGACACGCTGCTGGTCTGGGAAGGGGGAGCGCATACTCCTATTGAAGTAGCATGTCAATACATCCAGCAAGGGCTAGTTGCAGCTCCTGCTGGACAATTAGCTTCCTAGGACATGTCCTAATGAAGTGGAGGTTGTTCACGTTCCAAGATGCAACTCATGAGGAAACACTACAGTTTTGCAAACAGGCTCCTGCTTAATGTGGTTGAAGTTGAAAAGGATGGGGAGCTCTGCAGCATGCAAGGGAGCTTGGCAACAGGGCTAGAGGGTAAACTCTAGAGTCTACCACCTCCATGGTGGTCTGAGAGCAAAGAAGGGGGCTAATTTATGCTCCCTGGGATATAGCAAGCACCTCCAAGAGTCAAGCGAGCCTCTAAGGCTTGGTAATATTGAGTAGTCTCAGCTAAAGGTCACTTGATCACATCCATCAGTAGACTCCACTGTGGTGAGGCATGGAGGATGATACAAATGTGTGGAGACTTTGCACCGAACTGCAAGTTAATATTCATCACGCATCTCGGCCATTGATCCAAAAGTAACTCCAGCCTTGACTCTTCAAGCCACTAAGAGACATGCTAAGACATCTGGACTCGTAAGCGCTTTTGCACCTAAGACTCCATCCATTCACACAATTGAGAAGTTTGCCGAAAGGAGTAGTTCCACCCATTGGGAGGGGCTAGCAGATGCACTTGCCACTCTGAGACTTCAAAGGGCTGTGGGAACTCCTCACAATTCTCATGTATGTGCAAAGGCTGCAGCAATAGAACTCCTGTGGATAGAAGAAGTGTGTGTCATGGAGAGGTTTAGCATGCTGCCAAGATAGTGGTGTTGGAAGTAGAGTGGGAAGAGCCGCTCAGCTCTACTATCAGAGGAAGGACACCGGTGTGTGGCTCATCGTTGCTTGTGGGAGGAGAGTCAGGGTGAGGTTTTTCTTTTTTGTATTTTGGGTTTTTTTTTTTTTTTGGGCCGGGGACGGGGGGGGGGGGGGGGGGGGGGGGGAGGGGGGGCCCGGGGGGGCGTTAATACATAATTTGGAATGGTACTCTATATCCAATACACATTTACTATAATAAGCTTTGCTAGAGTATCCATGGTGCATCTAAGGTAATATGGTGGTCTTTAGCTATCAACTTAGAGAGAATGTTAGTTACAGTCCACTTATGTTCCATTTACATGCATCTCAAAGTTATTTGTCAGTGATCCACTACCTGTATCTAGAGAGGTGGGAAATAAGACACATTGGTCAATACATTTACTGTTGGGTTTTACTCGCGCCTACGCTCGCAGAGGAGTGTCGATGATCTCCAATAGGACACTGGGGCACTTTTTACTCTCCGTACGAGAGGTTTTTTCCCCCAGATTTATTCCCTTTATTTTATATGCCTATGTTACACAGTTTTGGGCTTATCGTGTTTCACACACTTCGGGTGTGAACACCCTCTTACAACCCTAAGGTTTAAGGTTGTACTTTGTACTTGCACCACACACTTCAGTTAATTGCATTGCGTGTCGTGCTCTCACTCTCCACACTGTCTACTTCACTCTCAGCTGAGCTTCGATCCATTTCTGTTCTCACAGTTGGTATCAGAGCTGAGTACTACTCAGTCTGCTCTCCTTTTGCTCTGCAACCAGCAGCTCAGCAGCTTGCATTAGAGGCCACCACCTGCTCCAGGAGCTGCCCTGTACCAGCCACCTGCAGTCAGTGCTACCAAGGTCCATTCCAGCTGGAACAGCCCAGCTCCCGCCAGCCAGCAGACGCCAGCCAGCCGCCAGCCTGCGCCTGAAACAGTGCAAAGGATGCAGCCCCTGCCTGTGAGCCAGCGCCCGCAACTGAGCCCTGTGCCAGCTGCCCCGGCTCGTACTGTTGTCAGCCTGCGCCACCCTGTTGCTGCGCCCAGTCGCCTGCCTGCTCCACACCTGACTGCGCTGCCCTTGGCCGCCCCTGCACCTGGGCGCTGAAGACCTACTGCTCCCACCTGAGACGTGCCGCCTGCTGCTCCAACTCCTAGCACCCGCCAGCTCCAATCCATGTGGTCCTCTTGTCAGTCCCGCCCGAGCAGCGCCAAGACCACCAGCTGACGCCGCCCTGCTGACTCCAGCTCCATCCACTGCAACTCGTCAGCCTCCAGCTGTTGCAAGGCTTCTCCAGGACTGAATCAGCTAGCTCTTGAGGTAAAGGAGGCATTTACCAATTTTTAATTCAAACATTTGAGTTACAGCAACGGGATTTTTCCCGGAAGTGAATCTGCAGAGATTTCTTGGCAAGTGGGTCAAGAAATTTTGGGGCTTTTGGGTATTGAGCAGACATTGGTACATGTAGTACAGTTTCAGTCTGAAATAGACTGATTTTGAGCATTTTGGGGCAAGAAATTTTGGGGCTTTTGCTTCTACAGTGTTGCTGAGCATTTATTGCACCTTGGACTGCATGCATTACAGACAATTTTGACAAAGTGCTTCAATTCGCTAATTACAGCAATTGCTGTAATTTCTGGAAATTCTGAGATTTCCAGGTTGGTCCAGCTTGGGACATTGCTCTTTTTCTCTCTAATCAGCAATTTTATCATAGCAAATCAGGGAGGTGATGTATTTACTTATGTATCCAAGGAGGATTGGTTGGATGGTAACAACTATTCACTCTAGTCCTTCATGATGAAAAATGTGCTGATAGCGAAAAATCTTTGGGATTATGTCAGCGGTGAAGAAGTGAGGCCAGGAGTTGTGGCTCCAACTACACATCCTCCAGGAGGACGTGGACAACGGGCAACTCAGCCTGTTCAGCCTGCTCCAGCTCAGCCACTTCCACAAAGATCAGTACCACAAAAGGCATGGGATACACGGGATGCACGCACTTTGCCGCTGATTGCATTGGCAAAGCAACGGTCTATTATCCCTCACATTTGGTCTGCAGCTTCTTCACGAGAAGCTTGGCTGACCTTGGAGCAGATGTTTGCTGGAAAGAATGAGACCCGCATCTCTTTCTTGAAGAAAGAGCTTGAAACAATGAAGATGGATGAGGGTGTTTCTATGCACAATCACCTAAATAAAATTCAGGACTTACGTGAGCAACTTATGAATGTTGATGAGTATTACTCAAATCCACAATTGATATCTACTACCTTAAATTCATTGCCGCCCTCATACTTCGCCTTTTATACGGCCTTAAACCTCACCATGAGGATTGCCCCACAACCACTTACTTTCCTTCAATTGGTTAGTTTGTTTCTAGAGGAGGAGCAAACACGAAAGAATAGTGGTGTGGATGTTACAGCCTCTGAGCAGGCTTTTATGGCACGACACAAGGGTAAGGGCAGCCAAGCAAAGAATGCTCCGTAGAGCTCTGGGACTTCAGGCACTTCACAGGGCAATAAGAAACAAGGGGGCACGCAAACCAAAAAGGGTAAGTGTCACTATTGCAAAAAGCCAAGCCACTACATCACTGAATGTAGAAAGTGCATAGTCAAAGAGAAGAAGGAATCACAGATGTCTGTTTCTGATGCTCCTTCCACTGCTACTGAGTCAGTGTCCTTTGTTGCAAACAGGGATTATTGTTCTTATACCTATAGTTATGACTCTTCTTGGGCTAATAGAGCATTTAGCTCTACTGAGGATGCAAGCACATGGTTTTTTGACAATGGTGCATCTAGGCACATCACATCTCGTAGAGATTTGTTTGCTTCTGTTATTGCAACCCCAATTGGCAAGTCTGTACAGTATGCCAACAATGCATCATATCCTGTTAGAGGTATTGGGGAGATTGTGCTCACAGCCATTCATGACTCTATTCTCTACCTACAAGTTGCCTTGTTTATGCCAGGTATAAAGAAGAATTTGTTATCTATTTCTTCTTTGGCATGGTGTGGATTGCAAGTCACCTTTGATGACAACATATGCATGGTGAGAGATAAGGAACACATGACTTTGGTCTTGATTGGTACTCTATGTCATGGGTTATATGAGTTGGATGCTCTTTCAGTTGATCAATTGGCCTATTTAGCGTCCACTCTTACTCCTGCTATGTTACAGGCGGAGTTATGGCATGCTCGCATGGGGCATATAAACTATGGTAGCTTGATGCTTTTGCAATGTACACAAATGCTTGATGAATTACCTCTCTTGGAGACACCTCCTAAGCACTTATGCGAGGAATGACAGTTATGTGTGCTTGCCATGTTTTGAATAGATGCCCCACCAAAGCATTAAAGAATATCACGCCTTTTGAGGCTTGGAACAGCCGGAAACCTTCTGTTGGGCCCTTTCGTACTTTTGGGTGTCTAGCATATGCACACATTCCCAAGGTACTTAGAAAAAAGTTGGATAACAAGGCTATCAAATGCATTTTTTCGGGATACTACAGTGAGAGCAAAGGATATAGATTATATGATCCTATCTCTAAAAAGGTATTTGTCAGTAAGGATGTGGTTTTCGATGAAAAATCATAATTATCCCTTGCTGGTCATGCTACGAGTGATGTATTTAAAGGGCTATTGCCCATTTAATTTGGTGACACAGTCAGAGTTTCAGCAAGTGAACATAGCATTCAGCCAGTTGCTCCATTGGAGAATGCAGAAAATCAGTCCATGGCTGATATGAATATCCAGCAAGGTGCTGAATCTAAAATTCAATAAGCGATTGTACACAGTCAAGAGGCTAGCCAAATGCCTAGATGATATTTACAGACTATGAAAGATAGTCATTTGGATGCTCCCATGGCTGGTCGTACTAGAAGGCAAGCTCGTATGCATGATAGTGCACATACCGGTCGAGGGGTCAAGCCACTCCTGAGGGATCGTTGAGTCAATCTCCATTCTCCTCACCTCAGATCCTCGCCGACAACTTGATACCCACTACAACTCTGGGTCTATGATCCCTAGCCCTCCCTTGGACCGATGCAGGATGATGGTCGCCCACGCCACCTAGGCCCGAGAGTCCCTGGAACCGTCTTAGCCAGCCCAAAGAAAATTCCGCACTATAGGCGGTGAAGCTGAACCACATAAGACGAGGAGAAGCACCAACACGAGGCAATGTACCAGACCGTCGCTAGGACCTTGTTGACCACCAGGGCTTGGCCCACTAAGGAGAGGCAGATAGTACTCCAGTAGGTTAGCTTCCACCTGATAGAGTCGAGAACTAAAAGCAACAGCTGGGCAGGAGTGATGTTGAGTCCCACCTCGAACCCTAGGTAACGGACAGTCTATCCCCTGCACACCCATCTGAACCCCAAGTGGACGCCCCACTCCATGCTGGCGTCCGCGTCTGCAAGAAAACCAACCGATTTTCGCCAGTTGATTTTCGCTCCAGCTGTAGTGCAAAACACCTCCAAAGCTAGTCTCACTCTCTCCAGCATCAGCTCATCATCCTCTATATAAAGGGCACACTCATCTGCATACTCTAAATCTAGCAGCTCCATCTCCTCCCTCACCAGAAGTGGAAGGCCACATAGCCTGCTCACATGTGATCGGAGGAAATAGAACATCGCCTCTGCAAAGAGTAGGAACAGATACGGGGCAAGAGGACAGCCCTGTCGAACAGATCTCTCAAGCCGAAACTCCTCCCTTCTCCTGCCACCTATGAGAACCCCTGCAGGTGGCCGATCTGTAAAGTGCAGAAACCCCGCAAATCCATGCCTGGGAAAAACCCAACCTCACCACGGTGCCCTCTAGGAAGTCCCAATCAACCCTTTCATAGGCCTTCTCGAAGTCGAGAAGTAGTGCAGCCAACCCCTAACCATTGTCATGGGCCCACTCGGTCACCTCAAAGAAGGTGAAAACATTGTCTAGGATGCTCCTATCCTAGACAAAACTTGTCTGTGTGTCATGAATGATGTCTGAAAGCATGGGGCGGAGTCTCCTACCAATCATCTTGGCAATGCCTTATAGGCCACTGATAACAAGGTGATTGGTCTCCAGTGGAATAGCTCCAACCGGTCTCCCCCTTTGGGGAGAAGGCTGACAAGACTTGTCAATAGACTCCCAGGCATCTATCCTGATCTGAAAAACTCCTGAAAGGCCAGTAGTAGGGGGTCCTTCACCACCTCCCAATAGGTAGTGAAGAAGGCCTTCGAAAGACCATCCTTTCCCACTCATTTCTGCCCATCTTGTGCATGGAAAGCCTCCGCTAATTACTTCTCTATGAAGGGGTCTAGGAGGAAGGGACCCATCTCCTCTGTGACGAGGGACGGAATGCAGTCCCAGTCCTCTTGTCTACAATGCTCTCCCTGGCTGAGCCTGCCTCTTGCAAAAAAAGGTGTCTGTAGTAGTGAGTAGCAATCTCCATCACCTCATCTGGGCTAGAGCGAGTCCTCCCATACTAATCATGGAGGCTGCAAATTTGATCTCCTAAGGTGCAAGGCTGGTGCACCTGAAAAAACTCCCTGCACATCGTGTCCCTCTTCTGCACCCAAAAGGCTGCTGAGGTATGGAACGAAAACTCCGAGTGCCTGTCCTCAAGACCAACAAGGGCTGCCCATCCATGTGCCTCTTGCGTATGGAGAGTGGCATCCCCTTGTGCCTCCTAGAGAAGTCTCTGCGTGGCAGCTAGGTCTCGCCGGAGTGCTCTCTCCTCCTCCCAGCTCTACTACTTAGCCTGTAGGGCTGCCTCCTAGTAGATCCTGCTCGACTCGGCTAAGACCTCTACAACCTCCTCTGGGATCCAGTCCCTCCTGTCCCACTCCCTAGTTCAGAGCTGCTCAATTTGCCTCCTCGCCTCCTCCCTCCTGTAGATCGAGTTAGGGATCCGACAAGATCGCGTGTCGAGGGCTGAAGCTGGAGCATCAAGTGTAAAGAGAAGTGGGCAAACAAGGTGGTGCCAACCAACTGCCCTACCTGGCCTCCTCGAGAGCAACCCCACTCTCCCACATAAAACCGGTCTAGCCGTTCCAAAAGGGCTCCGCCTAGCCGCCTATATCCCCACCCAAGAGAAGTCCAGCGACCTCTCCTTCCTATGAAAAGCTGAGTCCCGCCAGGCATCGTGTGCTCCTACCGTGAGGAGGAAGACTTCCCATGCCTCCCGCTCCTCCCTTGCCATACCCTGGTAGTCTCTGTCTCTGCCTTGCTGGTCCTCTAGGGCTTCCAAGTTCTTGAAGTCTCCTCCAACAATCCAAGATTCCACCTCTGGAAGTGCTACTACCATCTCCATCTAGAACCTGCTACATGCCCTAACCTCTGTAGGAGCGTAGACATTGAGGACTCCAAGGCATGAGTCCCCCATGTCCAGTCTGATCCATAGGACCCCCCCTTCCACAATCGTCCCGTGGTCACACACACAAGCGGTAAGCCTCGAGCCAATAGAGGTGCATACACCTCCACTCCTGCTGTGGGCATCGATGGAGTACTCCCAATAGGTGTGTGATCTGCCCGGAAGTACCTTCCCTACCCGCTGGGCCTAGATGGAGGTGAACTTGTGCTCCTACAGAAGTAAGATGTCGATCCATCAGGCAAGGGCAGGCTGCAACTCCTGCTGAACAATCAACTTCCTGGAACCATGTGCCCCACTGTAGTGGAGGCTGTTCACATTCCAGGATGCTAGATGTAAACTCATGGGGAAACCTGTGACTGACCGCACAGGCATCTGTTCAGCATCTGTTCAGTGTGGAAGCTGCTGATGAAGAAGAAGAGCTATGGGGCATGTGAATGCACTTTGCCGGAGGCCTCGAAGGTGAACTCCATCCCCCATGGTGGCTCTCGGGCGGACCATGGGGGTAATAGATGTCCCAGGCAGTACCACCAGGGCATCTATCAGTCAGGCCGAGAGGCTTGACTCCGTACACTAGTAGAAGCAGGCAGCCTGTGAGAGGGGCCGCTCGATCACATCCATCGGTGCTCTCCACTGTGGAGGAGCTCGAAAAATAATGCTCAAATGTGGGACCTTGGGAGATGTTGTCTTCAACCTGACCCTTCACCTCCTCCTCTATCGGGGCCACTGCGGAAGAACTCTTGTGCGAGTAGCTACACCTGTTTGGGGATAGCGTGGTGGGTTCGTAAGTTTCTTTCAGGAGGGGGTAAAATAAGAAACACGATTTTTTTTATATAGGGATTTTTAATAGTTTGACTAGAGAAAAAGATTCTAAACCTCTATGGAACTCTCTCTTAAACAAAGAATGGCCAATTGAGCTTGAGTGATAATAGAGTCAATTTAGAATAATACGTTACATATCCCTGATCCATTATTGATAGAAGTAACTATCAAAGTTAGTCTTTGGACAAGCTATACTATGGTTTAGAACTCCACATTATGATTCATACATATCATACAAAGAAAATTGAAATTAAAATGTAGATAACCTATCTAATCAGTCTCTCATCCAAAATCTTGAGCCCTCACGAGTCATTACACATCATCATCATCATGTTTAACATTGCCCAATAGTTTTTGTCAAAAGAACCATGTTTTGGGTTCCAACTCGGAAAAAAAAAAAATGCCCACGTTTTTTACTCTCAGAAACATTTCGTAAGTTTCAAATTCAAAGAAAGGTGTTTCTTAGCTGCTATGTATAGATGACCCCCTTCATGGAGGCATAAGGTGAGCTATCCTCTAGCTCACGAGCCACGTCCGCAGAGGTGAATCAAACCATGAGGATCCCTTGACCCATGAGAACTGCCTCCACGATCTGCACTGTGCCAATGCGTGGCATGGAGTGAAGCCAATCCCGAAGCTAGGCCCTGGATGAGGAGTGTCCTAGGACCTGACCAAAGATTGTTGTTTCTTTCAGTTCCAACTCTTTGGCACGGATGGCTAAGAGCTGTTTCTCAGAAAGGACGATGCGCAAGGTGCTTGACTAGGGGGCACTTGAAGAATGCACCGGTGTGACCAGAGGTTTCCATTGCGCGTCCCTGCTGAGGACCTACCGATCAAGCTGCTGTGCTACCAGGGGGAGGGGAGGAGGTGGGTGGTCAAAGGGGGGCCGCTTGGAGACAAGGAGAGGTCATGTGGTAGGTGGGAGGCGAAGGTGAGGAGGGGCAGATGTGCCTGGCGGGAGGGGGAAGCGCAACGTGCCACAGGGGGTACAGTGTGGGAGAAACCGGGGGGGGGGGGGGGGGGGGGGGTTGTATGGTGGTGGGGATGATGGCGGAGCAGTAGCGTGACGGGCAGAAACCATTCCAATGTGAGTATTGTGTTTATGTTCTATAACTTCTGTTGTTTGGAATATTCTGACATACATATTGGGAAGCCTGATCTTCAGATAAGTATGAAGCACTGGAAGGACTTCAACAGAAAGCATTTTAGCTATCTGCCTGAATATTATTTACACCTTCAATTGCTACTAGGACAAGCCTAGGATTCCAAATGCACAGCATTGTCTTCTTGCCTCCCCTCTCCCTGGGGCCTTTTTTGTGAACCAATAACTTGCCGGCATTAATGCAAACAATAATAACAGAATAGACATGAACAGACGCCACAAGCATCATCATGGAAACCCAAACAGAAAACAATCAAAGACTCAAAATATTAAGCCCTGCTCGTTAGTAGAGAAGAAAATGTAAACAAGGAGAGAGTGTTGAATGACCTAAGACATTTACACCAAAGCACATGCTTTAAAAACTAGGGTGGTGTATACATGCATTTCAGAAATATTGGATGGTTTCACATCAAGTAATCATGGAACTCAAAGAAATGCTTTTGAAATGTATGTACTTACTGGAAGCCAAAAGCTTATAACAAGTCCGGCCAATGCAAAAATAGAGATGCATACACAAGGCAAGGCATAAGGGAACCTAGCCAGAGTCCAAAAGCAAAGACAGATAATTAGAATCCAATGGCATAGTCATATATATAAGCCTAATACTACAAAACTACTCTCAGTAATTTGACAATTGAACCAATGAATATTACCAAACTATGAAAGATTTAAGCTACTGGTATAAAACTACTCAGCATAAACAACAGAAACACTGAATGCTTACGTGTCAAATAATGATCCACTAGGAAAAAGTCCAGGATATTTCTCAGAAGGCTGCAGAGAGAAACATGAAAAGCAAGTTCAGCATACTTACAAAACACAAATTTCACTTATTTAATGGACGTGCATATTAGTCTGGTGGAAAACGGCCACAGAATACAGATTGGTGAAACACATGAAACAAAGGATACCCATTTTTGGTTAAACCACAGCAATTGTAGGACTTCAAATGCAATCCATAATATGCAGAAGCAGTTAACATTTGTCATCTGTTGTGAAGGGCATACATTTATGTCGAAACAATATTAATCAAAGAAAACAGTTGACCCTGGGCAGCACAATGGGTGCCTTCAATGGCACACCTCATACAGTAAGTCCATTGTTGAGAGGAGGAGATAGACCCACTTTGTGGATCATTGCTGAACTGACCATGGGGAGTTCAATGGGTGCCTTCAATGGCACATCCAATACACAGTAAGACCATTGTTCAAAGGAGGAGATAGACCCACTGCGGATCGTTGCTGAACTACAAACTAAGTCTCGTGCCACTTGTAAGGGAGGTGTCCACCACCTGCAACTAAAAGGAACTTTATACATCTCCCAAATGTTTTTTCCAACAGTCCCTCCACAAGTGCATGGCATCCAATCACATAATTGACAGCCTCTGCTAGAAAGAAAATAGTTGTGTCAAATATCTAATGACTCTTTCACTTGACCTGCTGCCAATGGTCCAATCGCTGATCATATCCTAGTTTGAAAATGTTCATCTTAAGTCGTGAAAAGAACACTTGAGAATGCCAGAAACCGAGTGAAGTGTCAAGTAAATCATGTAAAAGGGGTTCTTTCAAAACCATTTCTCCGGTCCAGATGAAAATTAAAGAGGCCTCATGATTGGTCATGCTTGCACCATCAATGGCTTGAACTCTTTGAACTACTGCTGCTTGGTGTCACTTATTTTTTGTGGTCAAAGAAGAGAAAATTCTATTAAAAAAACACCTTGGAGAAGATCTCCCTGAGGCCAAACGTACAAACAACTATGAAGAGAGTAGCCAAGTATATCACAAATGCAATCGTTGTGTGAACAACCAATCTGGTGGGCCATAATGCCAGACCATTTGATGGCCTATATGAGAAAAGGTGCCCGGGTCCTAGGTCAGCAAGGAAGCATCTACTCCTTATCCTCTCAGAGCCACCCTACATCCTCTCCCATCTTCAGGTGGAGCATGGATCATGTCCCTAGGTCCATTGTGCCTGCAAGCGCTCAGGTGCTGCCCAACAATGAAAAAAGAGTGGTCTGCTCAAGGTATGTACAATATCTAGCCTTTCCTCACTCCAATGTTTGAGAAGCTTGCAATACAAGTACAAAGGAGCAGCTAAATACATCATAAAAATGGTTGAGTAAGCAACCAATCTGGTGACTATAAAGCTAGACCAGATGTGATAGTAGGTGAAAGGTGCTAGAGTCCCATGTCCACATAAAAGCATCTCTCCTCCTCATCCACTCAAAGTCACCCTACGATCTCTCCCATCTCATGAGGAGAATATAAATAGTTTGTGTCCAGATCTAGAAAGTGTCTCTCCAATGGACATGAAGGTCAATAGCATGGCTACACCTCTCAGTTCAAATCATTCAAGCAATGATGCTAGCAATCAGCTCCATATTAAAGGGGAATTAGCCCCAAAATCAGGTAGGTGTCAAAATGTATACCCATGCCAAAGTTTCTAAAGTGCCCTTTGAGCTACGTCAAATAGTCATCAGTTATTGCATAGCTCTCACACCCTATTGTGTGACAATGCCTTCAGTGTATTGCGTCCAAGAGTAGTCTAGAGTGGCACTCTTGCTCAAGTGTTAGCCAACAATGAGAAATGAGTGGCTTCCTTGAAAATCATAATATCCAAATGTTGGGTCTCTATCTGTCATCCAAGCTACTACCCCCCAAGTTACAACCATAGTCTATGTGGTGTCATGCATCTCTTCCACATTTGCTTTGGGACTCTATGAATGTGGACTCTATTCCACATCATTTGTATCCTCCTCCCCTCCCCAACCTACCTGTGTAACCAACCACATTGTCTATAAGGGAATGAGTCTCTCCGAACCACTCTCCTAGGTCTCATTGTAATCACTAAAGGGACCTCGTTAAATAGGAAGCCCATCCTCTCCAACCATCCAAACAAGTATCTTGGTCTATGTCAATGTACTTTCTCCTATGCACCTGCCACCTCCATTTTATGCTGTGGAAGGAAGATTTTGTGCATGCTGGTATATCGTGGATATCTTGGAATCATGTTTGTCCACCGAAATCCATGGGGGGGTGGGGCTGTTTTAGATGTTCAGACCCATCTGACAGCCCTTCGCTGGTCTTTTTTATAGGCAATGTGTGCTTGACAACAACCCTCTACAATTATTGCTCATTTTTTATTTGAGGTTTGGGGTCTTTTGCATGGTAATACAAAGATTCAAGGTTTGTGGTGGCATCCTCTTAATGCCAAGGTTCAATTCTCTACATCTGCTTCAATCCTTCTCAACCATTGGGTGGAAAGATATTTAGCATAAAGCCTATATTCTCCAAAAAAATTGAGTCTCCTACCGACACGCCGCTGCCCTCGCCCCTGTCATCACAACCCCGTCAAACCCCCGCCCCCCCCCCCCCCCCCGCGTGCTGACTCGCGTCGCACCCACCCCCCGGTCCCTCGCCTGCAGCGTGCCATCGCACTACTCCCCCCATCTCAGCGTAGACTACGCCACCACGTTGCTCCCCTGCACCCCCCTCCTCGTCATTTCGCTGCCCCCCCCCCCCCCCCCCGGGCCCTGTGGCCCTTGCCGCCTACCCCATTGCGCCACCCCCCCCCCCCCCCCCCCCCCCCCCGCACGCTACCCCTACCTCCTCCACCTTGAGGCCCGGCCAGGTAGACATACCAACTGACTTGGAAAACAACAACTTCCCCCTCCCCCCCCCCCCCCTCCTCGCCATTGACTCCCCCCACCCCACCCCCCCTTAGTTGCTCCCTCCCCCTGCAACAACTCCCCCCTCCGGTAGCACAGTAGCGTGATAGGTAGGTTCTTAGCGGGGACGTGCAATGGAAATCTCTAGTCAGACACCGGCACATTCTGCGAGTGCCCCCCAATCAAACACCTTGCGCATCATCCTCTCTGAGGAATAGCTCTTAGCCATCCGTGCCACAAAGCTGGAGTTGAAAGAAACAACGATCTTTGGTCAAGTCGTTGGACACTCCCCATCAAAAGCCCAACTATAGGATTGGCTCCACTCCACGATGTGCATGGGCACAACGCAGATCGAGGAGGCACTCCTCATGGGCCAAGGGATCTTCATGGTTCGACTCACCTCTGCGGACACAGCTCATGAGTTAGTGGAGAGCTCACCCTATGCCTCCACGAAGGAGGTCATTTACATGGTTCCCTGGTATAGCGGCTTCATAGTGGAGACATTTGCGCTCCATAACAGATTCCTCAAATATCCAATCACCTTACTTTTCCCTAGACTGGAGGTAGAGTACCGCCAGTTAGTGGAGGACTTTGGATAGCTCCTTGGCACAGTCCTTCCTGTCTCCTTCGCGAATGCAATGACAGCTGCAAGAGTCCCAAAGGTACAAGTGGTCATGAAAGACACAAAGAGTATACCAAAGTTCTTGGAGATTAAGGCAAGGGGTCACTCCTTTAGGCAGCAGGTCATTGTGACTAGGCAACCAGGGCAGTGCATGCACTGCCACAACTTTGGGCATCATGCAACAGATTGCATGCAGTTTGGAGCCAAGGCGGCTCTGCCAACAGGCCCGCAGGTGGACACTGACAGCTTCACACACGTCCAGACACGTCAGAGAGGGAGACAGCAAGGGAGGCCACAACCAGCTCCTCAGACACAGCATCGACAGCAGGGAGTAGGAGGGCAAGCGACGCCTTGCCGACAGAGCACTCCACAACCCTCCCTGCCCGTCCCACTTGGCAAGACCGCAATCCCCCACATCCACCACCCGCGCAACAGACTACCTCACCTGAGATCCCACAACCCCACACCCACCTCCCATGGATCCCCCATTGACCCTGGCCCACAGCCCCCCCCCAACACCCCACCATCCCTCAATCTTCTTCCCCCCCACCACCTCACCTGCCAAGCACCCCCCCCCTGATCCACACCTGGTACAAGTGATCTCTCCCAGACCCACCCCCCTCCTTCCACAAGAGAAGATGAGCCACACACGCCTACATCCTCCTCGCACCAGCAGTTTTGCCCTCCCCACACAGCCACTAGCTCATCTGTCTTTACCGCCCGTCACACTTTCCCGAGACAGGCACAATTGTTACCATAGGAGTTCTTCCGCAATGGCCCGTAGTCCTACCTGAGAGTTGCGGAGCGCAGAGTGTTTCCACTACCTCTAGTGGTGGGGATCTTCGTGGTTTGTAAGTCTAGGAGGGGCAAGATCCATCTACTAGCACCACCGAATGGACCAAACTACGCCTTCTTTCTTCAGTCCTCTCACTCACGGGATTGGACGACAACACATATAGAGGAGGAGGTGAAGGGTCAGGTGGCCGACCACATCTCCAAGTGGATCGGAGAAGAAGGACTAGCATTGTTTGTACAGCAGTGGCCAAGTTGCATGATGGGCATTAACTGGTGGGTTGGTGCCGAGGTCCCACACTTGAGCATTATCTTTCGAGCTTGTCCATAGTGGAGAGCTCCAATGGATGTGATCGAGTGGCCCCTTGCACAAGCGGCCTGTTTCTACCAATGTACAGAGTCATGACTCTCAACATGGATGATAGATGCATTGGTAGTACCACCTGGAGAATCTATCACCCCTATGGTCTGCCCGAGGGCCACCATGGGGGACTGGAGCTCGCCATCCAAGCCTGCGGCACAGTGTACCTGCATGCCCCATAGTTCTTTCTCCTCATCAGCAGCTTCCACACCGAAAAGATGCTTGTTCGGTTAGTCACAGGTTTCCCCATGAGCTTACACCTCGCATCCTGAAATGTGAATAGTCTCCATCACAGTGGGGCATGTGGTTCCAGGAACTTGATTGTTCAACAGGAGTTGTAGCCGGCCCTTGCAGAATGGATAGACATCCTACTTCTGCAGGAGCACAAGCTCACCCCTACCCACGTCCATCGGGTAGGAAAGGTTCTCCCAAGCAGGTCACACACCTACTAGGAATACGCCATCGCTGCCCATGGCAGAAGTGGAGGCGTATACACCTCTATTGGCCTGAGCCTTACTGCCTGCGTACAGGATCATGGGGCGATTGTGGCAGGGAGGGTTCTATGGGTCAGGTCGGATATTGGGGACTCGTGTCTCGAAGTCCTCAATGTCTATGCCCCCACTAAGGTTAGGGCACGCAGCAGGTTCTGGGTGGAGATTGCAACAGGACTCCCTCAGAGTCCTCAATGTCTATGCTCCCACTAAGGTTAGGGCACGCAGCAGGTTTTGGGTGGAGATTGCAGCAGGACTCCCAGAGGTGGACTCCTGGATTGTTGGAGAAGACTTCAACAACCTAGAGGCCTTAGAGGACCAACAGGGTAGAGGCAGAAACTACCAAGGTATGGCTGGGGAGGAGCGGGAGGCATGGGAGGTCTTCCTACTAGCAGTAGGAGTTCGCAATGCTTGGAGAGACCCAGCTTTCCACAAAGGGAAAGGTCATTGGACTTCTCGTGGGGATGCAAGGGGCTAGGCAAAGTCTTGCTGAAGCGGTTGGATAGGTTCTATGTGGGAGAGTAGGGATGCTCTCGCGAAGGCCAAATAGGGCAATTGGCTAGCACCACTCTGTCTGCCTGGTCCTCCTGACACTTGATCCCCCAGCATCTTCCCTAGGTACACGATCCTATTGAATCCCTGACTTGATCTACAGGAGAGAGGAGGTGAAGAGACAAATTGAGCAAATTTGGACTAGGGAGTAGAGCAGCAAGGACTGGATCGCAGAGGAGGTTGCAGAGGTCCTAGCCAAGTCGAGCACTATCTACCAAGAGGCAGCCCTATAGGCTAGGCAACAATGTTGGGAGGAGAAGAGAGCACTCTGGCGGGACCTAGCAGCCACACAGAGATTATTATAGGAGACTCCAAAGGATCCCATCCTCCACGCATAGGAGGTGCGCGCACAAGCAACCGTCGCCAGCCTAGAGGACAGGCACTCAGAGTTCTCATTCCGCTCCTCGGCAACCTTCTAGGCGCGCAAGGGGGACACGATGTGTAGGGAGTTCTTTTAGGCACATCAGCCCCGCACCTCAGGAAAGCAAATACGCAGCCTTCGGGATCAGTATGGGAGGATTCGCTCTAGCCCAGATGAGGTGATGGAGATTGCCACTGACTATTACAGATGCCTTTTACAGCAAGAGTCAGCCTAAACCGGAGGACAACGTTGCAAACAACAGATCTAGGATCACATCCCGTCCCTCATCACACAGGAGATGGGACGCTCCCTCCTTGCCCCCTTCATAGAGAAGTAATTAGAGAAGGCTTTCCACACACAAGACGGGCAGAAATGCCCGGGAGAGGATGGCCTCTCTAAGGCCTTCTTCACCACCTTTTGGGAGGTAGTGAAGGACCCCTTACTACTAGCTTTCCAGGAGATTCTCAATTCAGGTCGGATGCCAGGGAGTATCGGCAAGTCTTATCAATCTCCTCCCCAAAGGGGGAGACCGGTTGGAGCTATCCCAGTGGAGACCGATCATCTTGTTGCCAGTTGCCTATAAGGCACTGGCAAAGATGATTAGTAGATGACTCCGCCCCGTGCTTCCAGACATCATTCATGACACACAGACAGGCTTTGTCCAAGATAGTGTTAGAGGTAGAGTCATCCCCTGGACAGGCTGGTTTAGGGATTCTCTGTGGACAGCAGTACGGCAGAGTGCCACATCAGCGCAGAGGACACGTCAGCAGAGTACAGCAGTGCCACATCAGCACAGTACAGATGCCACATCAGCAGCTGCAGTCGAACAGTTTTACTGCAGTCGGCTGCATTTAATGCAGCTGACCTGGTGCTGGTGTTTCCTATTTTGTTGGCTATTTATAGCCAGTTTGTGGCACACTCCAGCATTCATTCATTCAGGTTCTGATCTTGAGATCTGTTGGCTGAGACAGGGGCTGACGGAGATCGAGGTTTTCAAGACGGAGACACATGCAGAAATTTCCTCTGCCCTCGTGTATATTTCTGCACTCTTATACAGCATACTACACTGCAGATTTTCTGCGTTTACACTATCTCCTTTTCTCTCTCTTTCTCTGTGTTCACTCTCTCTCAGTCTTTGTCCTACGCTTCCGCATTGCTGCTCTAACAGATAGGAGCATCCTAGACAATGTCTTTACCTTCTTTGAGGCGACAGAGTGGGCCTAACACAGTGGTCAGGGATCGGTTATACTACTCTTGGATTCTGAGAAAGCCTATGACAGGGTGGACTGGGTCTTTTTGGAAGGCACCATGGAGAGGTTGGGCTTCCCCCAGGGCATGGATCCATGGGGTCTCTACACTATATAGATCGGCTACCAGCAAAGTTCTCATAGGTGGCAGGAGAGGGGAGGATTTTCAGCTAGAGAGATCGGTACGGCAAGGCTTCCCACTGGCCCCATGTCTGTTCCTACTCTTTGCAGAGGCGATGTCTCACTTCCTCAAATCACGTGTGAGTGGGTTACGCGGCCTCCGACTTCCAATGAGAGAGGAGACGGAGCTATTAGACTCAGAGTATGCAGATGATACTGCACTTTACATTGAGGACGATGAGTTGATGCTAGAGAGAGTGAGACTAGCTCTCGAGGTGTTTTGTACTACAACAAGAGCGAAAATCAACTGGCAGAAGTCAATTGGTTTCCTTACAGACCCGGACTCTAGTACGGAGTGGGGCATCCACTTGGGATTTAGATGGGTGTGCAGAGGGCAAACCGTCTGCTACCTAGGGTTCCAAGTGGGACTAGACATCACCCCCGCCCAACAGTTTCTCCCAGTCCTCGACTCTATTCAGAGAAAGCTGTCCTATTGGAGTACTACTCGCCTCTCCCTAGCGGGCCGAGCCCTAGTGGTCAACCAAGTCCTCCTAGCGACGGCTTGGTACATCGCCTCATGTTGGTGCTTCTCCTCGTCCTGTGCTACTCAGCTTTGCCACCTAGTGCGGAATTTCTTCTGGGCCGGGTTGGACAGTTCCAAGGACTCTCAGGCCAAGGTGGCATGGGCAACCATCATCCGGCATCGGTCAGAGAGAGGGCTTGGGATCATTGACCCAAAATATCAGTATGGCCCTTTTGGGCAAGCTTGTAGTCCGCAATCTCACACCAGCCAGGAGGGCAGACCTAGAAGGTCCTACTACAGGAGGATCTCCAGGAGTGCCAACCGAGGCTTGGCGGGGATTGGAGACCGTCCTTGAGATGGATCTTCACGACGGCCCAAATCATGCTTCCCAAATCCCCCTTCCTACGTAGCTTACTTCGTGTGTGGCAGGGCCTTCGTAAGGCTCTAATTCAAAGCCCCCCAGGTTGCCAAGAGGAGATAGACCGTCAGCCGGTGATCTGGAACCCCCAGGTCAGAGATCAAGAGGGGGTACAAATCGGTGAGCGCCCCCACATCCAGTGGGCTGGTTGGGAGGCCGGCCCGGCTCGCACCATCAGGACCTGGCAGGAGGTGTACACGTTGGTGGACGAGGAGGTGTTGCGGCGGGCATCAGGTTGCCAAAGAGGAGTCGAGTTGAGGAGAAGGGAGATTAACGCAGCAATACCTCGAGAGTGGCTAGCTCCCCCGATACGAGAGCCAATAGAGCCCGGGGAGGTATGGGCCGCTATGTTCTCACCAGCAGGTATTGCCCTACAGGTGGCCGGTAGAGTGGGCGGCACTCCACCTGGGCCTTTCTTCACCGTGCAGGAGGGGGGGCATATGGCCCTTGACAGAGGGCAACAAGATGAGGGGATAGCTGTCCTTTCATGGAGGAGGATTCGAGTGATTGGCCTTCAAGGGAAGATATGGTGGCTGGACCCTTATGTCTTCTGGAAGGAGCTCAGGGAGTGGCACCTCTAGATCTAGGAGGGCAGGCCACTTGATGAGCTGGAGTGGAATCCGGGAGAGTGGCTATGGCCGGCCACTGCAGTCCCCAAGAAGCCACCAAGGTTCCTGGAGTACATTGCCAGGATTGCAAACACGTACTGATGCAGGAGGATATGGATTGGGCGTCGTTACATAGCATGCACTGGGCGGAGCACAGCATCACAAAGCCTTTCCGACGGATCTTCTAGCGCCACCTATGGGATAGGTGGAGACCGAGGAGGGTATCGTATTTCTTATGGCTGGTGGCACATGGAGGCATGGACATGGGAAGTTGGCTTCCCAAATGCAGGAGAAAGGTTGTAAGCGCTACATACAGCAGCCTCTGGAAACCCCAAAGCACTACCTTTGGTCGTGTGAGGCAGCCCAACTCATGTGGAGAGGAGCATGCCATATCATTCGCCATATAGCACCCAGCCTTGGATGTATCTCATGGGGAGCCTCAACTAGCACGCAGTCAGCCAGGGCCATCACCTTCTGTATGAGGCCGGGATATACAACACGATATTCATTATTGAGGCAGGGTCGTGCACAGTGGTAGGTTTTGAGACTCTACCCATCCGCCAAGTACTAGAGCCCACATCAGACCGCTCTGAGGTATGGGAGATCCTAGGGAGTCTTATTGGATGGCATATTTGGAAGGCACGGTATCAGGAGGCTTTTGGGGGAGAGAGACTTTCAATACAGGCGACCTTAGCAAAGCTCTGGATCTCCATCATCCACTCCCTCCGTGGCAGATGGAACCAGGTGTACGAGTCTATGGCTCGTCAAGAGCTCCGTTGTCATTTCATGCGCACTTGGGGTAACTAGCTACGCGAAGGCGCCCAATCCATGGCTTCCTACATCAATACATGTCTAGCAATCCTGGCTGTGTACTCCAAGAACCTCACAGGCTTCTTGGCGATTGCAATGGCCAGCCATAGCCACTCTCCAAGATCCCACTCCAACTCATTAAATGGCCTGATCTCCCATATCCAAAGGCGCCACTCCGAAAACTCCTCCCAAGGCACATAAGGGTCCAATCACCAAGTCTTCCCTTGGAGTCCGAGCACATGAATTCTCCTCTAGGAAGGACAGCAATCTCCTCATCCTGCTGTCCTCTGTCAAAACACCCCTCCATCCTGCACGGTAAAGAAGGTCCTGCAAGGGCCACCACCCACTCTACCTACCACCTGTAAGGGGATACCTGCCACCCAGTAAGAATCTAGCAGCCCACATCTCCCCAGGCTCTAGTGACTCATATTGGGAGGAGCATAGCATCACGGATGCCTTCCACCGAACATCTGACATCGCTTGTGGGACAGCTGGAGGCTGAGGAGGAAGTCGTATTTCCTTTGGCTTTTGGCACATTGGGGTCTAGCTGCTGTTGGAAGTTGGTTGGCCCAGATGCAGTAGAATGAGGTTGTAAGCGCTGCCCACAGCAGCATTTGGAGACCCCAAAGCATTGCCTTTGGTCTTACAAGGCAACATAGCTCGTGTGGAGAGAAGCCTGTAGTATTCTCTGCCATGTGGCACCTAGCCTTGGATGTATCTCGTGGGGGGCTTTTTGCTGGCAAGCAATCAACCAGGGCCGTCACCTTTGTATGAGGCCGGGATGCACGATATGATTTTTTTGATCGAGGTTGGGTCTTGTGCAGTGGTCGGCTTGAAGGCTTTACCCATCCACCAAGTATTGGAGCCCACAGCAAAGCACTCAAAGGTATGGGAGATCATAGGAAGTCTTACAGGTGGCACATTTGGAAGGCACACTATTAGGTGGTTTTTGGCGGGGAGTGCCTTTCAGTATATGTGAATTTCGCAGAGATTTGGACCTCCATCATCCACTCCCTCCACAGCCGGTGGGACCAACTGCAGGGCGAGTCTCGAGCCTGTCAAGAGCTCCGTCTTCACTTTTTGCGCACTTGGGGCGGCCATGACCTCTTCTTCATGATGCACATGGGCAGCCCCAAATGGCGATACACAAGGGTATGCAGCATTAGCCATGATAGAGAAACAATGCCACTAGGTACACTTCTAAGAGCCTCGCACACGAAGATGCTATTTGACACCGGTCACACTAGCCGTATGATGTATGGTGCCTATTTGGACCCCTAGCTTAGCTACATACGTATGGACACAGATTTTCACACAATGATTCGTAGCAAATCATCATTACCACATGAGATTACTTTTTCTAAGTTTGCTGCAACCCCCCAAGAAGATGGAGGCCCTTTTTTAGACCATCAACTTCATACACAAAATGCGTAACATGCAGCCAGATAGACTACATAGTAGAGTCTTTGAGGCCTCTAAGCAATTATCTCAAGTAGGATGGGAGACTTCATGGTATGCTTAGGTCAAGCAATGGCTTATACAATATGGGATTGACATGGACCATCTGCCCCCCTTTCAGTATGACCTTGACTCCCCCTTCATACGCCTCTCCCATATAGAGAGGAACTTGGTCATGCAGTAGGACCTTTACTAGTTATACATACAGCATACATGGATTTCACCCAAGCTTCCGCTTCCCCCGAAGATGTCATACTACAAAGACATGAGGACTAACAGCTGATTGCTTCATTCAGAGACATAGATACCTAGATGTATGCATGCCACATGAGAGGCAAGTAGCCATTGGCTGGCTCAAGGTATCCTCTCACCAACTTGAGATCGAGACTAGGAGGGCAGCCCACATCCCCAAAGCTGAGTAAATTTACAAATTATGCCAAGAGGAGGTGAAAAGCAAGGAGCATTGCATCTACAAATGCAAAGCCTATAGCACAACCCCTCATGCTATTAGGAGGAGACACCTCCCTCAAACTAATCATGGAGTCCCCACACCAGTGCCACTTGGGTTGGTTCTTAGTTGAGATTCAAAGGCTCTGCAAATCACAACTATAGGCTGACACCACATAGAATGCCCCAAGTCATCATCCAAGTAGATGGAATCCCCTGAGGGTCCGCGTGTTATGGTCCTTTTTATCACAAATGCCCTCTTCGCCGTCTTGTCTTGGAGCTTCAGTATGAGTGTACATTTTTGTGGCTCTTTCCCAATTCACCATGCTTTAGTAAAGGGAAGTGAATCATCCTCTTTGTACCCCAAACGTATACATAGCCCCTTACCATCATCCATGCGTGTTGATTCTTCCTTTTCGGGAATACCCTTCACCTTCACATTTATGTTCTTGCTTGCCTCATTTTCTCTTCTTGAAGGGCAGTACCTCCACTTCCTTCTTGATGTTCTTCATGACCTCGACTATCCTTCTTGTGTGGCTTCAAGCTTGAGGTCCATTGCTTTGTAGATTTTCACTTTAATTGCAATGATGATACCCTCTTAGATTTCCCCTTCCTCTCAACTATTACTTTATAATGCAGCAATTTCTTCTTTAAGCTGCTGAATTTCCATCAGCAAGGCTGTTTTTTCACTCCATCCTTCCACTTTGCCTTTAAGCTTGGCAATTTTATCTAATAAGCTACATTGTACCTGATTTATGCTATTGTCTAATGGCATCTTTGTATTGGAAATGAGTGTCTTCAGCACCTCCTCAAGGTTGTCTAGCTTGGCATCCACACTGTCCGTTTAGTAGCCAAGAAGATGCCTTGTTTCTTGCCCATTGTATTCTCAGGTGTGCAAGAGCTGCAGTACAGACAGGGGCATTGTCAGGGTGTGGTGGGTCAGGGCCAGGCTGGCATTGCCAATTACAAGCAAAGGAGGTGGGCATACCCAGGTAGGGCAAGGGCGGGCAGGGTCTGTAGGATGAGGGACAGGGCAAAGGCAGGTCAGGGAGAGGGCAGGGCAGGTCTGCAGGATGAGGGCAGGGCAGGGGCAGGTCAGGGAGAGGGCAGGGGCGGGTCAAAGAGAGGGCGAGACAGGTTTGGGTCGGCTATAGGCAGGTCTGAAGGATGAGGGGCAGGGCAAAGGCAGGTCAAGGAGAGGGCAGGGACAGGTCAAAGAGAGGGCCAGACAGGGAGGCGAGACACATCTGGGTCAGGGCGGGGTCGGGGGTAGAGGGTGTGAGGACTAGGGAAAGGTCAAGGGTCCTGGGCGGGGGCAGGAGCAGGGGGGAGGGTGAGATGCAAGGTAGCATAGTAACATGGGACGGCTATTTTCTAGCTTCCCCTCCCAATCCCATCCCATCCTCACAGGGTGGGCGCTGCATACATAGGCAGGGCACTGTGACGGACAGGACAGGAGCGGTCAGTCTGGACAGGTGCATCCACCATTAGGGCAGGGAAGTCTGAGTGTGTCTGATATAGGCCAGTCCTGTGCAGCACTGCATAGGGGCAGTCTGAGTGTGTCTGATAGTCCTGTGCAGCACTGCATAGGGGCAGAGATGGAGACCTCTTGTCGATCGATATGGATTTTCTGGATCAGCACTTGGCCAAGGTGGAAGACAAAGATGATTTGGACTCTAATGAGGAGTCTCGAACCAAGGACATTCCCGAAGATGCTAAAGGTGATGAAGCAAGTGAACGCCGCAAGATAGTGGTGGATACTAAAACCGGTCTATGACTCACATAAAGCGGTAGTTCCTTCAATTAACACCCGGTCTTTACACACACACACATAAGCAAAGACCTCACTCCCTCGCTCAACACCAGATTGGCCCCGAAGACCGGCGCCCCTCTCGGTATTTCTTTATTAATTAAAAGATGAAAATTTACAAAAATGATAATGTTCAAAAATACATAACTTGTGATCAGTTGGTTTTCATCTCTTCTGAGTAAATCCCAACTGCATAAAAATAGTACAGCATGTCCAGATCAACATCCCTTTTAGTAAAGCATTTTTTGTGACCAAAACTCAATGATTCCTGTGCAGAATTGCAATCTACAGATCTCTGAATTCACTATTCTTACTGTCCAGCATGTCCAGAGTTCACTGTTCTTACTGTCCAGCACATTGTTCTTACTATCCAGCATGTGCAAAATTCATTGTTCTTACTGCTCAGCATGTGACCAAAACTCAATGATTTGTGTGCAAAATTGCAATCCGCAGATCTCTGAATTCACTGTTCTTACTGTCCAGCATGTCTAGAGTTCATTGTTCTTACTGTCCAACATGTGCAGAATTTCAGAGAAAACACAGAATTGTACCTTCGATGGAATCAGCCCATCATGCAAAGCATTTCCTCTAAGAATAGAGAGAGAGCTGATCAAAGGGAGCAAGCTTTACCTCCGTACTTGATTCAGAGACATAGAAGTACTCTCCATGGCTGATTTTCTTGCAGCAATCTGCCCTCAGCTCCTCAAAAACTTCATTCTCCCATCTGCCCCTTATGCCTATTACGTTTTGTTTAATGCTCTCTCTCTCTCTCTTTTGGGAATTTATGCCACATGGTATACATGTAACAATTTTCCCGTCTAAACCTTTTGGTCTAAAATTCTCCATGATCAGTGCAAAATTTGACCTCGGCACAAACCGGAGAATTAATCCTCGTGCAAAAACGAAGATAATGACGCAAACAAATTTTGGGGTCCAAAAATAGTAACTCCCTAAATTTTAGAGATGGTGACCGCTACATTCCTCACGTTGTTGTGAGCAACTTTTATCATTGTGACCACATCAAAAAGTGTAATGTGGCTCAGTTATGGTGACTTTTATTCTGCGAGCATTCTCACATGTGCATCTTTTGTCTTGGCCAAGCTCATTGTCCTGCACCATCTCCAATGGCTAAGCACACAGTCCCAAACCACTGATATTCTATTCTTCAGTGCCCATTCAATATGGAACCGGTCCTAAGGCTCAGACAAACCATTAGTCCAATTTATCCCAATCGCTGTCTCTTCTGGCTATGCAAAGATCTTGGCTTATTCCAAGAGAACTCTAGGGGTAAGAAACAACAGCAACAAAAGAAAAGAAAAATTAAATATTTATATAAGTAAATAAGAAAAGCAACTGTAAAAAGTATCACCACCTGGTGACAAATACTACATCACAAGCTTTGAAATCCTCACAGCAGGGTGGTTGCACTCCTTTGTAGGGGAAAGGGGACATATACCAAGGAATGCTAGCTCAAGCTAATAGCTTGATGAGTGGATACATTCACACGAATGAGTATAAGGCACCCCCCTACAAGGAGCATGTGGTAGCAGTGTTAGATACAGATATTGTGTAGCAGCAAAGTGACCTTCCATGAGCAGGCTGCCATCGTTTACTTCACTGGTGGCATTTCCCTCATTACTTGTATCAAGGTTTGGCTTTAGTTTTTTTTTTTTTTTTTTTTTTAAATTAAATAAATGTTCCCTCACTCTCCCAAGTGGGTCTCCTCCTGTAGTATGATATAGAACCTCACCCTTGGGCTGGGGGGCAATCTCCTCTTGTAGCATGATAGAGAACCTCCCTTTGGGTGATTCCAACAGCATAATGGCACAGAACTTTGAGAAGTAAAGTAACTTCACTTGAAGATTAATGGCAGTCTTGAAGTCCCCAGATTAGTGGCAAGCACCACCTTCCCCACCATGTTTACGATTGGGGGCAGCCGATGGGCCTATAGACAGTCCAAGGGTTCTTCAAGGTTCTCTTTCATACCCCACGAGATCGGGCCCAAATTATGCAAAGTATCTCTTTCTTTCTTTTTAGATGGCTAATTAGTTCATGTTGTTCCATGGTGACCGTTGCAAGAATTTCAAGATGTCCTTAGATAGGCATGTCCTATTTGGGTGGAAGTGGTTGACTTCCCTTCGCATCTCTAGCAGCTTCTTCCATTGGTCTTGCAATCTCTTAGGCAGGTTTTGGTGGAACCTTGCTTGGCTTCCTACAACAAAAATCGTGCTCGTTTGCTCTAGGATCCTAGTAAAGTTCGCCTAACTAAAATACATTTCCAAGTTCCTGATTTGCATTCCTTGTTTTACAAGCTAAGATGGGGGACATTTGCAAGACACTACTTTAGATGTGGACAGCTTGGACACTTTATATATGAATGTAATCAGGATTATATGGGATCACAACATCATATGGATTTAGAAGAGAAGACACATATGCATGTGCAAGCACCTCAAGCTCTATCTTAGGAGCAAAATGCATCTCCTCTTCCACCTGCTATGCAATCAAGACTTTAGGATATGTGTGATATATAACCAGTGGAGGAATCTCAACCCTCCTATCACGATAAAGCTTCTAAGGAAGCCCCTTGGGGGGCAGTGGCAAAGTGTAATGCTCGCTAGGAAGCTTGTCCAGCTCCTATGCATGCCACCCCGCAAAATGTTACTCATCAGAGAAGGAATAAGGGTTTTTATTCAAGTGCACCCACACCAAGAGTGGGAAGAAAAAGTTATTTGGATTCTGTCTTGCTGTTTGATTCTTGGGGAAGGTTGCTTTCACCAAGGGAAGCTCTTCATACTTGGCAGCAACAGTTTCCTTCTTGAGCATCAATTGCCGGTTTGCAAAGAGATGACCTCACAGATGTCATTTGTGGTGAAATGGAGCAATTTGAGGTTGGTAAAACTGTAGATGCTAAAGGGAAAACACTGCAACAATAGTTTTCTCTTGCTCATTTTATCATGAGGACAGCGTTATGGAATGATAAAGGCATCTTATCTAGAAGCAAAATGTATAGACTATGGAGGACTATTTTTGTTGGCAATTGAGATACATTATGCATAGTAGAGCACAAGGAACATGCCATAGCTGGTTCCACTTATGTATATAAGGATTTTATGGTATTTTTCAATGGTCAGGTAGATATGGGGCCTTGTTTGTTGTTCACTCTTCCCTACAGCCTTCCTTGATTCGCTAGGATACCCAAGCCAAGTTTATGATTGTGGAGATTAAGTACGAGGAGGAGGCTCTTTGACTGGTAGGGGTGTATGCTCCCAACACGGCCTGGGATTCTCAACAGCTTTGGGTGGACTTGCAATGTCTCACTTTGGCTTGCCAAGCATTTTTCAAGGGTAACTTTAATACCTAAGAGTTTGTGGAACACGGAACTTCGTCTCATTCCATGATGGATGGTCCAACAACATACATGGGATGCTCTAACGACCTCATCATTAAAACAAGACATATGGTCCTAGCTCCATCCTTATGAACCAAGTTTTACCTTTCATTCTCTTCAACATATTGGAACCTAGGCTAGATTGCACAAGTGACAAGATATACGTTTGTCAAAGTGATTCTTTCCTTCCGACGGTGCTTAATATGTGAGTGGAGAGACAGTATATCCTCTCTAACCATTTTTCTCTGACCTTGAAAATGATTCATCACCCGATGGATGCCTTCAAGGCACAGCTAGGGAGTATGCCCTTGAGATTCAATTAGTTCTTCCTATTGCATGATAAGTTCTTGAAATATAAGCTGCAACTGATAGCTTCATTGGGCAAATAGGCTCTATCTGAGGGGTTGGAAGCCTTTGGAATGCATGGGCATTGTCTAGAGCTCATGCAATTCAGCAAGGATCTCCATTTAATGCTGATTTACAGCATTTGCAATCCTTGTTGGATCAATCTGCCACTTTACAACAAGCGGTGACTCATCTATGAGCTGATCACTTACTCCAAATGGTTGAAATGCAAAGTGCAGTCTCTCCATGATGAGTAGTATGAAAAATAAAAATTGATGCCTAATTTGGATGCCTTATATGATAGTAATTGCCAAAGTCATCAGTTTTATGCTAGGCTTTGTAAAAATATGCACATGAGAATATTGTATGTCTGTTGGATACATTGAATAAGGTGGTCACTAAGCCTAGTTCTATAACACCAATGTGCCTCCAGTATTATAAATCTTTGTTGGGTCCCCAAGAAATTCTTATTGATGTGATAGGTAATGCATGCAATTAATTATATTGTGGGAATGGTGCATAACCAAGTGAAACATGAATGGGAGGATTTTATGGAGGTTGATATCACTAAGGAGGATGTTGAGGAGGTGTTTTCTCATTTGCCTCGTAGGAAAAGCTATAGTCGGGATGGTTGCCTAATGAACAATTCTCCACTTACGTGGATCGTCTTAAAGGCCCCATTGGCCCATCTTTATCAACAAGTTTGGCGGTCAAGTTACATGCCCTTAGGTTGGAAGATTGCAGTGCTCAATATTTTGTGCGGTAAGAAAAACACTTTTGCAGGAATGAACTGTTTTGTTATGATATGCTTTGCCTATTATCAAAGATTCCTCACCTCAATTTTAAGCAATGGAGGCCCATTTCTGCCATGGAATCCCTATATAAAATTTTCTCCAAGATAATCGCAAACAAACTGCAAAAAAGTTTTCCCATAGTTGATTCACCCACAACAATATGGTTTCATCAAGGGATGCAACATCATGCACAATATTCTCAATGTACAATTGAGGATTGAGTATGCAAAAGCCTTTGATCAGCATGCCATTATGATTCAATTGGATATTGAAAAGGCATTTGATCATGTCAATTGGTCATGTCTTCGACACTTAATGTCTACCATGGGTTTCGGACCTCAAATGGCATCTCTTATTGATATTATCAGCACTGCTACAATGGCATGTATTGCACTTAATGAGGTAGTGACTGATGAGATTGCCCTTACTCATTCGCTCCACCAAGGATGCCCTCTTAGTCCCTTGCTATTTACTTTGGTGACGCATCGAATGCTCTCTCTGTTGTTGGATAAGTTGGCTATTGATGATGAGATTGTTGGATTGACTCTTCCGAGTGGAGAAAAACTTTTGAGTCAATCTCTCACCGATGATTCCTTTATGTTCCTCAAGGCTGAAAGATCCAACTTCGAAAGGGCCATGGTGACTTGGAGCCTTTTCGGTCTCACTTCAAGCTTGCATATCAATGTGCAAAAATCTACCTTGATCAATGGTACAGAGAGGGATTTGAGTAATTTGGCAAGGGGGTGTAGTTCTTCGAGGTGAGATAACTTGACATGTGGTTTATCCCATAGGGATGGATGTGGATCCTCATGCTTTGCTTGACTCAATGACTTCCTGCATACATGATAAGTTTATGTATTGGAAGTCTCAAGGTTGGCCTCTACATGTGCGATTGAAAGTGGCCCAAACAATCATGATCAACATGATCTCATATTTTTTGATATTGCTTCCATGGACGCAAAGATTGTTGCATAGGTTGGTTCAGCCTATCTGCTTCATGCTCTTGAAAAAACAAGGAAATTGAATGGGCCAAGAGTGGGTGTCCTAGCAAGGTGTAAGCACGCCAAAATGTTTGGGTGGTGCTACCTTGTTGGATGTTAAAATCCACATGACAGCTTTGAGGACATTGAAAACTTAGCGTTGAGTGAAATAATTGCATCAAAATTCAACAAGATACAAAGTAGACAAAAAGGGGACATTTCCATAACACGAAACACTGTGTCCTACACATTTCCAAAACTTTTTCTACAATTTCCTTGTTTTTTGTGGCCTGTTTCTGTGCTTGAACCTTCAAAAACATTGTTTCTCTGCTCCTGGCTTTTGAAATTTCCATTTCCTATGATATGGGTGGTAGGCATCCTCTTGCTTAGAACATCCTCCAAGCCCTCTTACTATCTTAGCCCAAGAATAGCTGGTAAATCTCTGCCTAAGGCCTAGCCAAATAATTACATTTTTTCCTATGTACAAGAGGTCAAAAAAAGCAGTTTTGCCTACTTACGTGTGCAAATCCTGAGTTAAAATCCTTGCTATGATTGGGCTCATGTATCCCTGCACCCCTTATCATACCACTTGTTTTGAGGGCTTGTATTACATGGAGCCACACCCTAAAAGGCACTAGTCTGTGGGAAAGCATGTGCTGCTGAAATGTGTAATGTGTCTGCAAAGACTTTGTAAGATCTTCAAGAAAGTTAAATGGGTCCATAGTTCAGTCCCTCATGGGTAGTGCTATTGTATACTCTAGCTGCATCTCGCATGAAATGATATCTCAGGTATCCACATTCGTATGGGATCAAAATATGTGTCAACGCTCTACAAGCCATTGAGAAAGAAAGATATGCGTGGTCTGCTGCCACTGGAATGAGTCTATCAGATATCATAAAGATCCCAATATTAGGTATCAGACTAGGAGATCCCATCAAGTAGTTTACCATAATAGCACCTCCTTTAGAATTCCAGCAAGTTAGAGTGCCTCATCTTGGCCCGCATTATAGACCATTAAAAATCACCAGCCTGTGGAAGTAAGAAGTTACCATGTACAAGACTTAGGCGTCTAAGTAGATCAAGAGCACTCCTAAAGCCTCTTGATTTGTCTAGACAACTTTGCATGGAATCATGGATTGGAAAAGAATCGTCTAGATATCAGAGTACCTTGCTATTTCCTGCAGGACTCTTGATCTCCAAGAAGATGTGACATTTACACACTGAAAATTTTCTAATACTTTTAGGCTTAGCCATGGCTCGTATACAACAATATAAGGCATTCCATCTCATACAATTGAGGACAATTTACAAGTTCATAACTTGTACTAGTTCTCTTACTGTTTTGAAATCAGCCAAAGTTCATTTCAGTTACTTCTAGATGCTGAACAGCTTCTGTATCTAGGCCATCATCTCCCACTACCACTGGACATGTCTTACAAATGTCACAACTCAGTAGAATATATCATATGTTGAGCACTATCCTCTACAGTCCCATCTTAGATATACCATGACGATAGGAAAGCTACCATCTATTGTATACATAGATAATAGATTCAGCACACTTTACAAACTTTTCATAATCTACACCTTTCCAAAATTGTATGATACATAAATGCAACCTTATAAACCCCGATAGGATTTGTAAACATTATTCAAACATTAATACGACCTCTGAAAAAATACAAATTTGATGAAAATGAAGTTTCCAACCTGAGCCAAATATCCTCCAATGGCAGGACCAATTATCAAGCCAACCCCCCACATTGTTCCCACCTATTGCAACACCACGAAACATGAATTAGAGTATTAACAAGCCAAGTATTCAGACCCCAAAAGAACCTTAACTTTGCTTGCAATTTACCATTGACAGCCCCAATGCTTGCTGCTCCTCACTGCAAATTTCAGACGCATAGGCCTACCAAAAGCCACATTGATTAGGGAGCAGACATTACACCAGTCTTAACATATGAAAAACTTATAGTCTAAAATAACCTGCAGCAAGGCTTCAATTTAAAATTTCATATCAAGCTACAGATGTGGCTTCCTATTATCTGCTTCAGCTATAATTAAGGTAAGATCAGGAAGCCAGTCAAAGCATGTGAGACACCCCAAAAACCAGCATGCCCAATATGAACCAAACACCTCAATCTACTGCAGACATAATTGAGGGTAACATAGGCATAAAGATTGTGGACTAGAGTAGGAAGATCTCTAGCTAGCTCGCAGGCCTACACACTGATTAAAAAGAAACTCACATGTATAAAGTGTGGGCACTTATATATAGGAGATGAAAGTAGCCAATCTGCAGTGGCCAAATGTACCCAACCTAGAACTAGTCGTTGGCACTTGGCTTGGATACAGCATGGACCTGGTGGCATGTGTGCAATGCAGTGAGTCAGAGGAGACACAAAGACACTGCCTATGGGACAGTCCTAGAGCCAGGCAGTATGGAGAAAAACCCTTAGGATGATATTCCATAGCGCAGCAGATACCATGGTGGCAACCAGGGGGCTATAGCCTGGGTCATAGATACAGGCCCAGCATATGTCTATGAGGATGTTCAAGGGAGCCTCTCTCTTCTCATCATTGGACAACATCTGAGAAAGATACCCACCTCAGATTACTCAGACAGCGGACCTAGGGACACTATCACAGATGGGAGCTAAATGCCAATATCATAGCCTAGTCCATCTATACCACGAGATACAAGCATGGTATTAACTGTCACAAGACTGTGACAACTATTACCTTTTTGTTGATTTCTTTATTACATATTTTATTTGGTTTTTCTTTTTGGAAGGATCCCTCTTGAAATCTAAACGCTTGAGTTGCATGGCCAGTTTGTGAAACGGACAAGAATGTCTAGTGAGTCAAGATTGGACAGTTAAGGTCCAGTATAAGTCTAGAAGAGACTGATGGCACTGTAGATTGACAAGCCTGGAAGAGACTTGTGAAAGTGTATATGGACAAGTGAGTTGAAGAACTAGCCTGGAAGAGACTAGTCCAAAGTGAAGATGGACAAATCTTCAAGAGATTAGTCCATGTGGGGTCATCAGTGGAAATTCACTTTTAGTTGAGCTACATTACAAATTTGGATGTAGCTATAGTCTACAAAGATGGTCAGAAGACTAGTGGAGATGCAATGGAAGCAACTCCTAAAATTTAGGGAGTTACTATTTTTGAATCCCAGAATCTGTTTGCGTCATTATCTTCGTTTTTGCATGAGGATTAATTCTCTGGTCTGTGCCGAGGTCAAATTTTGAACCGAGGATGGAGAATTTTAGACCGAAAGGTTTAAATAGGAAAATTGTTACATGTATGCCATGTGTCACAATTTGGGCATAAATTCCCAAAAGAGAGAGAGAGAGAGAGAGAGGGCAGCACAAAAACGAGTTTCAATGCATGGCGGGCTCATTTTTGTGAAAGGGAGATGGATTGCTGCAGATGGAGAGCTCTTGAGAGTTGGTCTACCTTGTCTATGATGCACAGAGGCTTGGGCTTGCTTCCTATTCTCTCTCTCTCTCTCTCCCTGACAGTATGGTTATGCTGCAGAATCAAGGGCCTTTCTTTTGATTCAAGTACAGCTGTGTGGAATATGTTGTTTATGCATGAGGCAAGAGCCTCTTTTCTCCAAGAACAGGAACAGTTGTTTGCAGTTCCCAGCAGGGACAGGTGAAGGTGGTAACCTCGCCGAGCAAGTGCCTGAAACAGCACTAAACCAGAACTGATTCTAGACTGTTCAGAGGGTATTTCAGAATCCGATTGATGTCAGAATCAAGGGGCACTTGGCCTAGATGATGCAAGACAGTGCAGGGAGCAGTATGAACTATAAACAGGTTTCAGAACAGGTCTGAACCAGTAATTACAGTGGGCTGAACAGTACAGGGAACAGTATGAGTTGTAAACAGGTCTCAAAACAGGTCTGAACCAGTATTTACAGCAGGCAGAAATGGCCAATTCTGCACTCCAACCAGAAGATTCAGACTTGGGCAGAGTTTCCCCTCCTAGTCAACTTGTTTTGGGTCAGTAATTGTGCTGTTATGCTGCCAAATTTCACCCAGAATAGGTGAAAGACAGCCCATTGTACTTTCTCTCTTTCTAAAGATAAAGAAATACCACAAGGGGCACCTAACTTAGGGGCCAACAGGGTGTCTGTGTGGCAACAGGAGCATTCTAGCTTCCTGTATGTCTTCTTGATTCTGTGTCTTTAAGTTCAGGTAAAGTGGGCGACTGTTAAATTGGGTGAAAGCATTTATTTATTTTGGTTGTACACTACCGCCCTTCCCAGTGAACAAGCCGGTTACATTAACCCTCATGATGTATCCACAATGGTGAATTAATCAAGGATTTGAATAGAGATCATTCACTCTCTTCACGTGAGATGAGAGAGGATGAAGAGCAGCTCTAAGAGGATGAGGAAGAGAGGAGAGGCTTTCATGCAAATATGGGACTTAGGCACTTTCTTCCATACTCCCCCTCACATTGTTTGGCATTATGGTGCACTGGATTGGTTGTCGCACAATCATTGTATTTGATGTACTTAGTTACTTTTTATAGAGTTCCTTCTACTTTGTATTTTACCTCAAGCTTTTCGCTGAGGTGTTACTAATAGATTTCTCTTTTCTTAGAAAAAAGCGGAATCATATGTGGCAAAGTGTTCAAAGGAAATTGGGATGGTTTTTTTTGTGTTGAGTATAAACAACATTGTTTTGCAATGGACTACGAGATGCAGCCAAGTCATTGATCTTCAAGATGTATCCACTAGGGAGACCTTGATAGAGATAGTCCACACTCTTTATGAGAGATGGGAGGGGATGCAGGCCAGCTCTGAGACATGATGAGGAAGAAAAAGAGAAGCCTTCCCATAGGTTTGGGATTTTGACACCTTTCATACCACCCCTTAGATGGTCTAGCATTGTATGTTAGAGATTGGCATTCCCTGGACAGGCAGGTGCAGATCTGAGCAGTTTCCGGCAGCTATACCAGGCAGTCCACATGGCAAGCAGCTGACATCAGCATGCATTAGGCAGGGAAAGTGACACGTGTCAGGTCGACAGCTGCGCTGTGGTCAGACTGCGCAGGTCGGACAGTTTTTGCCAGTCGACTGCATTAAAGCAGTGGCACCTGCATTATTTGATATAGTTTTCTTGGGTTATTTATAGACCCCAGTTTCCACACTCTTGCACAGTTGTGCTCTCAGTTTTCACACTGCTGACCATAGAGACTTCCCTCGGGGTTAACAGAGTGTGAGATCTTCGAGGTGGAGACATACGTAGATATTCTCTCTGCACCCATCTATGTATCTGCATTTTTATACAGCATTATCCACTGCAGATTTTCTGCATTTTACTGTCTCTCTCTCTTCTCTCTCTGTTCACTCTTTGTCTTGGTCATACGCTTCTGCATTGCTTCACTCTCACATGGTATCAGAGCATTGAAGGACTGACCAAGGGTGGACCGACCAAGCATTGAAGAACAACCTGAAAAGAACATTTCAGCCCGACACAAGGCTGCATTTTCAGTGTTCAAGGGTGAGCAAGAGGGCTGTGCATTAGAACAAGGCTGAGGCGAGCGTGGGCATGTGAGAAAAGAGCAGATTTGCTGAAGCTGCTGCTGATTTTTGCTATTAGAGAAGGAAGAAGGCTGCATTTTGGGCCTTCAAGTGCAGATTTTACATTTTTATCACCTCCAGGGATGGAGGAGTGGGAGGAGTGAAGAGCCCTAGCGAGCTACTTTCACATGGTCAAAGGGGCTACTTTTTATGTTTTGTGTATGCATTGTAGGTGAAGATGCCTTCTTAGGCCGAGAGTCAAGACAAAGTGTAGGCGATCATGGACCGGAAGGTGCTCGTGTTACCGGCCCTTCCATCAAATCAAAAGCTCGATGGTGAGAGCTACCACATCGAACGGGTTATGATACTTGCCATTCTCAAGTCCTATGATTTGGCGGAGCTTGTTACGGAGGCTATTCATTGTCCTTCTTCGCGAGACGAGCCCAAACTCTCTTCAGGTGATAAGTTGGAGTTGGCAAAGGCTCATGCATATTGGGACAAACTCAATGCTCGCATTCGCTCGTTTTTATTTTTCTCATGCACTACAACTGTTATCTCTCATATTGAGCATTTGATGGTGGCCAGGAGATATGGCTAGAGCTTGATCAGATGTATAATCATATGACCATCATGAAACCAATTTCTTTGGAAGTGCAGATGCGGACTATGAGTGTCAACAAGTCATCTTCTATGCCGGAGCATATTAACAAGCTGAGGCAGCTTCAGATGCAGGTATAAAATGCAGGGAAGGTGATCACTTCTAAAGACATGGCGATAACTCTTCTTTCACAGTAACCGCCCTGCTTTAGTGGCTTTTATTCCGCCTTGACTGCTTCAGGGCGGTTTGAGACTCTTTGCTAGGAGGAGGAGTTCCTATGGTCTTGGACCAAGAGAAGTAGTTGAAAAGGACCAATGCTTCTAAATCTGAGGCCTTGATTGGTTAGTCCTCTTAGAAGAATGGGAAGGACCAACAGGAGGAGGACAAATCCAAGAAGGACAAGGAAAAGGAGTCCACTTGTCACATCTGTGGCAAGACCGGTCACTGGAAGAAGAATTGCCCCGACAAGGAGAAGAAGGAAAAGGAGAAGAATGAGAAAGCTTCAAATGATTCCGGAGCGATGGCTGCTCACTCATCAACTACTTCCCTTCACTTAAAGGTGGTTGAGAAATTGACCCTGAAGGCCTTTGAGGCTGCGTTGACAGGCCCATAAACTCGGAAGTGGATTGTTGACAGTGGTGCCTCACGGCACATGACTTCTTTAGCAAGTGTTGCTCATTTGCAGCATTTGCATGGCCAAATTCTCAATGATGATAGGTTGCTCTCTGAGGAGAACCGATTGGGCCGTAAACTAAAGATCTTATGATTGGATAAGGGTGGACATTTGTTTCTAATGAGCTTGCTCATTTTGTGCAGTTCGTAGTATCCACCAAGAGTTTTCTAATACAAACACCCCTCGACGCTCAAGAGAATGGTATATTGGAGCGGAAGAATCGCAGTGTGATCGAGATGGCCCGTACCACAATGGAGCATCGTCAAACATCTCAATGTTTATGGGGTGAGGCTGTGGCTACTGCAATTCACATTCTTAATCGATCCCCTACTTCTGCTATTGTTGGTATGATTCCCCTTATGAGATGTACTTTGGGTCTAAGCCAGATGTTTCTTATTTCAGGATTTTTAGGTGTGATAAATTTAAAGCACCTTCCAAAAGACAGGTGTTTGTGGGCTATAGCTCGCAAACTCAAAGCTACCAATTATATGATCCCGTTAAGTGGGATGTCTATGTTGGGGGTAAAGGCGCCTCTGTCTAACCGCCCGTGTATTACTACACTGACAGTCACCGCCACTACACACTGCAGGTAGCGGACGCCCGTCACCGTCACTTTTTTCTTTATTCTTTTAGTAACAGTTTGAATAAAGGAAGGCCCGATCACACATTGTGACTGTTGGAGTTTCCATTTCTAGTCTCTCCCTTTCTTGCTCTTGCTCTTGCTCTCCCGCCATAGCTCTCGAGTCCAACCTTCGATCCGTCGCTCCCTTTCAACCGGTATCAGAGCTTTGATTTCCGACTCTTGAGCTTGGTTCGTGGCATTCTCAGCATCCCATCGACTCCCTACTTGCATTGGGTCTCCTTCCCGGCATCCATATCCGACTCCTTCAAGCTCCCGTCACTCCCCGGCTTCCCAAGTACCTTCCCGGCATTGTTGGGCACCTTCAGGGCATTACATCAGAGGTATTTGATCATTTTCTTCAGGGTTTACTTCAGTTCTCAGGTCTCACAGGCTGTAAACAAGATTGGGGCAGCCACCATTGAAGCTCCCTTGCTTCATATCTCACTTGCCTTTGAACAAGACTTGCTGGAGCTTGTTTAAGGCCTTCCTTGGCTTTAACCGGACCCCTCAGAAGCTTGGCCACCGTTTTTTGCAGCCCCAGGACCAGCATTTACAGTTGGCGGAATCACGCAGCCCTCCCATATGTGTCTTCAGCATTGACAATCACAACAGCAGCTCTCCCCCTCCATTGGCACTTGGAAAGGCTCCATTTCGAGCATATGAACATGCTTTGATGCTTGGTTTTGATGGTTGATGTATTGGCATAGCATAACAATCCACAGTAGATAGTTTATGACAGTGTTACACTGACATTTGATGCTACAGCTTGTTTGGCATTGTCATTTAATGCCCGATTGGTCCGTTTGATGCCCGGATGTTAGGAAAATGTATGCCTATTGTTTAGCAACCATTTGGAGCTAATTTTGGTGCTGAAATTCTCAGTTTTGAACAGTAAATCACTCCTGTACACAGTTGGGCTGAAGTCATTTTACTCATGTAAACTTATGCCTATGCTTTTTCGGGCTATGTTTCGGACATATATGGTGATGTATTGACACTTGGGGCTCGACATAGAGCTTGGTTTTGATTCGGGATCGTTGGTTGAGCTTGAGGTCGCATTGCAAAGCATTTGGATGCTCCGTCTTGGATGTACTTATGGCATGTATGTTGCTTATGTCTGACCGGTCTTGACATGCTTAGCCTATGCCATTACTACATGCTAGTTACATTGTTTGGAGCCTATTGCTATTGGAGCTCGGTCTTGGCTTGACCTTGGATTCTCGGAGCTTACTTGAGCTATTTATTGGCTTGTCAGAGTTGTATCTTGGGATGTACTTGATGTCTTACATGCTTATGGATGCTACATACGGATGCTCTACTACCTACATTGTTCGAGATGTACTATTGATGTATTGTCTTGGATTTATGTCATTGGCATTGTGTCTTGCCTTGGCTTGAGCTCTTGAGCTCGTACATACGGCTTTTGTGCCAATGGGAGCATTCTTAAATGCTTATCAGACATTGAGCAGGTGATACTTTTATGCATTGAGCCGTTACATGCTATTGAGCAGTTACAGACACATCAGACTTTGGGACTTCTAACCTTTTGGGACGATATATCATATGTCTTGGTTCACTGTATGCTTATGAGCCAAGTCTCAGTTTTGGATCCATATCTTTGTGAACTAACACCTACTTGTGTCAAGTTTTGGTAGTGGCAGGAACACTTTGCCCCGTTGCCTGGGGAGTGTGCCTACTCACTGGCAGATGTTTGTATGACATACTTGGGTGTTGGATTTATGCTTATCGACCGTCATATGCTTATGCTATACCCGCATGATGCCGGCTTTGGTCTTGGCAGTATCTGATTGCCTTGGGATCCGATTTTGGCACTGTTAGCTCCCTTTTACTGAAATCTGAAATTTATTACAGCAAGCATATATGTATGGACTGACATGGATTTTTCATGCTGAAACACTCTGAAATGATGTACTTTCACTAGTACTTGGTGGGCAGCAGCTTTGGTTCCACTTTCTTTGCCATTTTTCCTCGATTTTTGTGATTTTTTTGTCATTTTCTGCAGTAAACAGCAAGTAGTTTTGAACTGTCTACAGTCTTCCAACCTGCATTATGGCGAGTTCGTCCACCACTGATCATACTATTTTCAACATCACTAAGCTTGATAATACAAATTACTCTTATTGGAAAAGCCAAATTTAGCAGGTGTTGGTGCAGAAATCACAGATCAAACCTTTGAGGTTAAGCGGGCATCCGCCTGTAACTATGCTAGATGAGGAATGGCTTGAGCTTGATGAGTTATGCAAGTCCACTATTGTATTGTCTCTCACAGAGCAGGTTCACTGTAATGTCTTTGAGGAAGAACAGAGTGCATGGCAGTTGTGGGAAAATATCAAAAATCTCTATGACAAGAAAAGTCCAGCAAGTCAGATGTATTGGCTGAAGCAGCTTATGGATTTGCGCATGAAGGAGAATGCGACTATGTCTGCTCACTTGAGCCAATTCCATGCTATACTCAAGAACTTGACTTCGCAGGACATCACTTTTGCAAAGGATGTCACTCCTCTTTTCTTGCTTGGTACTCTTAATGAGTCATGGGATGTATTCCGCATTGCATTAAGTGCCTCTACTGCTACCTTGAAATTATCTGATGTTGAGAGTGCTCTTCTGCAGGAAGAGGTTAACCATAAGAATTTGGATGCCTCTCGTGTGTCTCATGCTATGACAGTTAGAGGCAGGAATGATGGATATGGAAAGCATGGCAGTGGTAGTGGCCGTGGATGGGATTCTCAGAAATCTCGGTCCAAGTCTTGTGGAAACGTAGCAAATCCCGTGGCAGGAATGCAGATGTTACTTGTCACCATTGTGGAAAAAAGGGCCATATTAGGCCACAATGCCATGAATTGCGCAATAAAAGGCGCAAAGATAAGGGGAAAGACAAAGTGCAGGATAAGTCTTTTGATCGCGGCATAGTACCTGCAAAGTCCAGTGTTAAAATTGAAGAGATCAATGTTATGCAGCCTGAGGATATTGATGATGATGATTATATCCTAGCAGCTTCTTCTAGTGCTTCGCAGATGACAGAGATACACTCTATGTATGCACAATGTTGGCTCTTGGACTCAGGTGCGTCCTTTCATGTGACACCTTACCGAGAGTGATTTCATTCATACCATACTGTTTCGGATTCTGTGCGCTTGGGTGATGACAGCTCTCTTGATATTGTGGGCATTGGTGATGTTAGGCTGCAGTTTCCTTCTGGCAGCAGTTTTATTATGCAAGATGTACGTCATGTACCTGCTTTGACATGCAATCTCATGTCAGCTGGACAGCTTGATGACGCAAGATATCATGTATGTTTTGGAAACTCTGCATGGAAGATCACTCGTGGCAGACTTGTGATTGTGAGAGATGCCAAGGCTGGCAGTCTCTACCCCTTGATTGTATCAGCTTCTTCCCTTGATCATGTTTTGTCTGTGGGTTCTATCCCATATTTATCTCTTTAGCATGCCCGTTTGGGCCATATGTCTTTGAAGGGAATGAAAATGCTTTCTGGTTTGCAGTACTTACCGCCCCTTGATTATGCATGTTTTGATTCATGTGAGCATTGTCTTTATGGCAGGCAGACTAGGTCTACGCATAAGAAGTTTGGTAGGCCACGCATGAGTGAGCCCTTGGCATTGGTACATTAAATTGGTAACAAAGGGTTTTAAGCAGGAGCATGGTGTGGACTTTGATGAGGTCTTTTCTCCTGTGGTTAAAATGACCACCTTGCGCTTAGTCTTGGCTTTGGTTGCTCAGCTTGACTTGGATTTATACCAGATGGATGTCAAGACGGCTTTCTTACATGGGAACTTGCATTATGAGATTATATGGAGCAGCCTAAGGGCTTTGCAGAACCTGGCAGGCAGCACCTAGTGTGCAAATTGAAGAAAAGTCTTTATGGCTTGAAACAGGCACCTAGGGAGTGGTGTCATAAGTTTGATGCCTTTATGCAGTCACAGGGCTAGAGCCGGAGTGTTATGGATCCATGTCTTTATACGAAGAAAGCCCGTGATGGTTCTTTATTGATTTTGGTACTCTATGTGGATGATATGCTGATAGCAGGGAAAGCTCATGATGAGCTAGATGCTCTTAAGGCTCAGCTCAAGAAGAGTTTTGAGATGAAAGATCTGGGACAGGCCGCTCACATACTTGGTATGCACATTAGACGTGACAGGCATCAGGGACTCCTCTACTTGTCACAGAGGGAGTACATTCATAAAGTCCTTGAGCGCTTCCGCATGCAGGAGGTAAAGCCTATTGACTGTCCATTGCCTTCTTATGTAAAGGTATCACAGGCTGATTGTCCGCAGACAGATGAGCAGAGGGCCGAGATGGCCAAGATTCCCTATGCATCCGTAGTGGGCAATCTTATGTATGCCATGATAGCCACTCGTCCAGATATTGCCTTTGCAATTGGTGTCGTGGCACACTATATGGCTACACCTGACAAGAAGCATTGGGATGCCGTGAAGAGTATCATGAGGTACCTAAAGGGCACTGCAGATATGTGCATATGCTATGGCAGCCAGGATACAGGAGTCGTGGGGTACACTGACTCTGATTATGCAGAACATGCAGATAGTAAGAAGTCCACTTCCGGCTATGTATTCACCTATGCTGGAGGTGTTGTTTCTTGGACGTCCAGGGTACAGAAATGCACGGCCCTTTCTACTACAGAGGCCGAGTATGTTGCAACCACTGAGGCTTGCAAGGAGGCCATTTGGTTGGGTCATTTAGTTGCTGACCTTGGTATTGATGCTATCTCTACACTGCATTCGGATTCTATGAGTGCTATTCAGTTAGCCAAGAATCCGGTCTTCCATACGAAGACGAAACACATTGAGGTGAGGTATCACTTCATACGTGGGGTCGTTGAGGACAAGTCTGTTGATCTTGTCAAGATCTTGACTGACCAGAATCCTGCAGATTTACTCACGAAAAGCCTCTCTATAGAGCGCTTTGCCTTCCTCAGGAGGTTGATGGGCGTGGGATGAGATGACGTCTTTCCTCATCCTGTTGTACATGTGTACATGTTGTACTGTCTTTTTTTTTCTTTTTCTTTTCACTCCTCACTGGGACATATTTGCCTTTAAGTGGGAGGTTGTTGGGGGTAAAGGCGCCTCTGTCTAGCCGCCCATATATTACTACACTGACAGTCACCGCCACTGTACACTGCAGGTGGCGGGCGCCCATCACCGTCACTTTATTCTTTATTCTTTTAGTGACAGTTTGAATAAAGAAAGGCCCGGTCACACATTGTGACTGTTGGAGTTCCCATTTCTAGTCTCTCCCTTTCTTGCTCTTGCTCTTCCGCCATACCTCTTGGGGACTCTTCTTTAAATGAGGAGCTTAATTCTCAGACACCGGACTCACTGATTGCGCCCTAGCAGTCAGTGGACCTTCTAGAAACTTCAATTGATGGAGAGCGACGAGGCGAGATCCCCGGCCTCCTCCTCATGACACTCTTCATGATGTAGGGTTTGAGAGGGTCCCTCATGATTAGCAACCGCAGGATGGCCCGCACGTTCTCAACGGAACCAGACACACCACACTAAGCTTGTGTACACTAATTATTGTTTGATAACTCGTGTCACGCAGGATCAAGAGCCAACCTCCATGAAGGAGGCTTTACAGTGTGATCGTTGGCAGAGAGCGATGGAGTAGGAGCGAGAGTCCATTGAGAGGAATAGCACTTGGTACCTTGTACGGAGACCTCCTCATAAGAAGATCATGAGAGTCAAATGGGTCTTCAAGACCAAGTACCACAATGATGGCACGTTGGACAAGCACAAGGCCTGCCTTGTTACTAAAGGTTTTACACAACGCCCAAACATTTATTTCCATGATACTTTTTCCCTACAACTCAAATGGTTACTATTCACGCAGTTCTTGTCCTAGCTAGGCATAGGAGATGGCCGGTCTATCAACCGGATGTGAAGTCTACCTTCTTAAATGGAGACTTTGAGGAGATCTATGTTGAGCAACCTCTAGGCTTCGGTTCTTTTGATGGTAAGGTGTACAAGTTGAGAAAGACTCTCTGTGGCCTTAAGCAAGCTCCCCGTGCTTGGAATGAGAAGATTGACTCGTTCCTCCAAGAGAAATTGGGGTATTGCATTCCAAGGCCGATCCCCAACTTTATGTTCACACCTCAGGTGGAGGTCGTGTGTTAGTTGTCCTTTATATGGACGACTTAATTGTAAGAGGTGACTCAAATGGTCGTGCAGATGAAGGCCATAATTCATGAGAAGTTTGAGATGACGGATATGGGACTTCTTCACTTCTTTTCAAGTCATGAGATCTATCAGACTCGGAGAGGGATATTTATTTACCAACAGCCATATGTAAGGATCTCTTTGTTAGCGGTGGAGTCATCCCCTGGACAGGCTTTGTTAGGGTTTCTACATAGTTAGGGTTTGGTACAGCAGTACGGCAAAAGGCAGAATCCGCATCAGCAGCAGGCAGAGTATAGTGCCACGTCAGTAGACTACACAGGTGCCACATGGCAGCCTGCAGAGTAGTTGGACAGTTATTTGGCATTATTTTATTGCAGTCGGCTGCATTTAATGCAGCCGATCTAGTTATTTTGATGCCTTTTATTTCTGCTTTATATAGCAGTCCTCCAGCACATTGTTGGTACATTATTCAATGATTTCAGATTCTGATCTTGAGTTTTGTTGGCTGAGACAGACTGTGCTCGAGCTGACGGAGATCGAGGTCATCAAGTTGGATGCATACGCAGATATTTCCTCTGCCCCCTTGTGTATTTCTGCACTCTTATACAGCATACTACACTGCAGATTTTGTGTGTTTACACTCTCCTTTGCTCTCTCTCTCTTCTCTCTGTGTTCACTCTCTCTCAGTCTTTGTCCTACGCTTCCGCATTGCTACACTCTAACAAGGTATCAAAGCGGTGGAGATGGATTGACTGAGGGCTAAACCTATCAAAAGAGGAGATTTCAGCGCGACACAAGGCTGCGTTTACAGGATTCGAGGGCGAGCGGGAGGGCTGCGAATCAGATCAAGGCTGAAGTGAGCATGGGCGTGCGGAAAAGGAGTCTAATCGGTGAATTTGCTGCAGGTTATTGCTGTTTGAAGGGGAGGAAGGCTGCGTTTGAGGCCTTCCATTTGCAGATTTTACCTTTTCATCGCCTCCAGCGGGTGAAGAAGGTTTGGGCAGCGGAGGAACCAGCCCTACAAGGCTGCATTTTCACAATCAGAGGAGGCTGATTGTGCAGTTGTGCAGGTATTGCAGGTTAACATGTCTACAGAGACTGATTTGGAGTTCCATGCAATCATGGACAGAAAGGTACCTGTCGTACCGGCTCTTCCATCAAATCAAAAGCTTGATGGTGACAATTACCGCATATGGCGGGTGATGATGTTGGCCATTTTGGAGTCTTATGATTTGGCGGAACTGGTAATGGAGGAGATTAACAGGCCCTCGGTGAGGGATGAATCCAAACTCTCTTCCAATGCTCGTGCGGAGTTGACCAAGGCCTAGTCTCATTGGGACAAACTGAATGCGAGGATTCGATCTTTTATGTTTCTGTCTTGCACTACAGCCGTGATACCTCACATCGAGCACTTGACGGTGGCTCGAGAGATATGGCTAGAGCTCGATCAAATGTACAACCGGATGACCCTGATGAAAAGGGCTTCTTTAGAGGTGCAGATGCGGACTTTATCCGTGAATAAGCCTTCTTCGCTTCGGAAACACATCAACAAGCTTCAGCAACTTCAGATGCAAGTTCAAAATGCGAGGAAGTCTATTTCCTCCGAAGACATGGTGATCACTTTACTATCCCAGTTGCCGCCACGATTCGGTACTTTTTATTCCGCTTTTATTACATCAGGGCAGGAGTCGACTCTTCGGTAGGAAGAGTTGGTTCCTATGGTCTTGGACTAGGAGAAACAATTCAAGGGACAGAATGCTTCCAAATTAGAGGCATTGGTTGATCAAGCCTCTCAGAAGAAGGGAAAGAACCAAAAGGAGGAGGAGGACAACAAATCCAAGAAGGACAAGAAGAAGGAATCGACTTGCCATATTTGTGGAAAGACTAGTCACTGGAAGAAGGATTGCCCCGACAAAGACAAGAAGGATACCAAAAAGAAGGACACAAAGAATTCTGGAGCGGTGGCTGCACTCTCATCAATTGCTTTTCTACACTTAGCAGTCATTGAGAACTCTACATCGAAGACTTCTGATGCTGCGATGACAGCTCCCCAGGCTCGAGAGTGGATTGTGGACAGTGATGCCTCATGGCATATGACTCCTTCTTCCATTGGTATTGCCCATTTGCAACCTTCGCGTGGGCAGATTCTCATTGGAGACAACTCTTCTATGTCTATTGTAGCACGGGGTGAGACGCAACTTATTTCATATGGACATGATGGTACCCACATCGAGATGGCACGCACCATGATGAAGCATCGACAGACATCTCAGTTTCTGTGGGCCGAGGCAGTGGCTACCACAATTCACATCCTCAATCGATCTCCCACTTCGGCCGTTGACAGGATGACCCCTTTTGAGGCTTACAACGGGACTAAGCCTAATGTCTCTTATTTCAGGATCTTTGGGTGTGACGCTTATGTGCACATTCCGAAGACGCAGTGTGATAAGTTTGAGGCAGCTTCCCAACGACCGGTTTTTGTTGGCTATAGCTCCCAGTCCCAAGGTTATCGTTTGTTTGATCCCCTCAAGCGAGATGTCTACACGAGCCGAGATATGCGGTTCATAGAAGTACCAACCACAGAGGGGGGTGAGAAGCACCCCGTCCTTGGAGATCCAAGGGAGAGTTGGACTTCCGAGACAATTCCTTTGGAGCCAGAGTCTCTTGATGGAGATTCTTCTTCAGATTCAGAGTCTTCTCTTCCACCAGCCACCCCGGAGGAGTTTCTGCCGGTAGATGTTCCTGAGTCTTCAGCAGATGGAGAGCGACAAGGAGAGGTTCGTCCTCCTCATTGGCCCGTGACACACTCCAAGATTCAGGGATCGAGGGGGTCCCTAAGGAGTGGGAACCACAGGATGGACCACGGAGGTCACGGAGGACCCAGGCACATTCTTCGGAGGTTGTTTGCTCCAACTATTGTTTGTTGACCCATATTATGCATGATCGTAAGCCCACTTCAGTAAAGGAGGCTTTGCAGTCCGATCATTAGCGGAAGGCTATGGAAGCCGAGTTGGAGGCTATTGAGAGGAATGGCACTTGGTCTCTTGTGCCTCGTCCCTCTCACAAGAAGATGATTGGTGTCAAGTGGGTCTTTAAGACCAAGTACCTTAGCGATGGTTCTTTGGACAAGCACAAGGCTCGCCTTGTTGCTAAAGGTTTTGCTCAGTGCCCAGGCATTGATTTCCATGATACTTTTGCCCCCACTGCTCGTATGGCGACTATTCAAGCTGTTCTTGCCTTGGCCGGCTATAGGAGACGGCCTGTTTATCAGTTGGATGTGAAGTCGGCCTTTCTTAATGGTGACTTACACAAGGAGATCTATGTTGAGCAGCCTCCTAGCTTTGGATCCTCGGATGGGAAAGTTTACAGGTTGAAGAAGGCCTTGTATGGCCTCAAGCAGGCTTCGCATACATGGAACGAGAAGATTAACTCCTTTCTTCAGTCGAAGTTGGGATATTCGCACTCTACAGCTCATCCGCAGCTTTATGTGCACACTTCCAAGGTTGGTCGTGTGTTGTTTGTGTTATATGTTGATGATTTGATTTTGACAGGGGATCATGCAAAGAAGGTCCGAGAGACCAAGACAGCTTTACATCAGGCATTCGAGATGACGGATTTGGGGCTTCTTCATTTCTTCTTGGGTCACGAGATCTATCAGTCTTAGAGGGGGATTTTCATCTCTCAGCAGAGGTACATTTAGGAGCTCTTGGTAACTTTTGAGATGGAGACTCGTCGGCCCATTACTACTCTTATGGATCCGAATTGAAAGGCCACTTCACACTCAAATCCTCCCGTGATGGATGCTTCACGCTGCCGTCAGTTGATTGGATCCTTGATTTGGCTTCTCAACACTCGTGTTGATCTTTGTTTTGTTGTGGGTCTTTTGGCAGGGTTCATGACTGAACCCCAACAGGTACATTGGAAGGCTGCCCTAAGGATTCTTCGGTATTTGAGGGGGACCTCTGACTTAGGGATTTCTTATCCCGCAGGTTCAGATGCTTCAAATTTGGTTCTTACAGGTTGGAGTGCCTCGGATTGGGCCGGCGATATGGACCACCGACGGTCTACTACAGGCTACTGTTTTACCTTGGGTATAGGTGTTATCTCTTGGAGTAGCAAGAAGCAGCCCACGGTAGCCCTTTATTCTACTGAGGCAGAGTATCGAGCTGCGTCTTCCACCACATGTGAGGTTGTGTGGCTTCGGAGATTGTTGGAGGAGCTTGGCTGCCCCCAGACTGGTCCTACTCTTCTGCGGTGCGACAATGAGAGTTACATTGCCTTCGTACGGAATCTCGTATTCCATGCCCGGACGAAGCACATTGAGATCCAGTATTACTTCATTCGGGAGAAGCTTTTGGATGGAACCATTGATGTGGAGTATTGCAAGATGGAGGATAATCTTGCAGATTTGTTCACGAAGACGCTTCCCCAAGCTCTTCTTTAGCAACATTCCAGATCCCTCGTTCTGATGCCTCGTCCAGGATCTGAGAGGGGGTGTTAGCGGTAGAGTCATCCCCTAGACAGGCTATGTTAGGGTTTCTACGCAGTTAGGGTTTGGTACAGCAGTACGGCAGAAGGCAGAATCTACATCAGCAGCAGGCAGAGTACAGTGCCACGTCAGCAGACTGCACAGGTGCCACGTGGCAGCCTGCAAAGCAATCGGACAGTTATTTGGCATTATTTTATTGCAGTCGGCTGCATTTAATGCAGCCGACCTGGTTATTTTGATGCCTTTTATTTTTGCTTTATATAGCAGTCCTCCAGCACATTGTTGGTACATTATTCAGTGATTTCAGATTCTGATCTTGAGATCTGTTGGCTGAGACAGACTATGCTCGGGCTAACGGAGATCGAGGTCATCAAGTTGGATACATACACAAATATTTCCTCTACCCCCTTGTGTATTTCTGCACTCTTATACAGCATACTACACTACAGATTTTCTGTGTTTACACTCTCCTTTTCTCTCTCCCCTCTCTTTGTTCACTCTCTCTCAGTCTTTGTCCTACGCTTCTATATCGCTGCACTCTAACACTCTTAACTACGTGTGAGTTGGAGGGATGCACGTCTCTTATGACTCCTATGGACCTGAATTGGAAGGCTACCGCTCATTCCGATTCTCCTTTGGTGGATGCTACCTGTTATCGACAATTGGTTGGCTCCTTGATCTGGCTTCTTAATACTCCTGTTGACTTACGAGATGTTATAGGTGTGTTGGTCGAGTTCATGAGTGAACCCAAGATGGTGCATTGGTGGTAGGCTGCTCAACGGATTTTAAGGTTCCTTCGGGGGACCCCTAATCTTGGGAAATATTATCCAGGAGGTACAAGTGCTACACTTGGTACTTATAGGATGGAGTGATTCAGATTGGGGTGGCAATGTCGATCATCGACCGTCCACGATAGGTTATTGGTTTACCTTGGGTGCTGGTGTTGTTTCATGAAGTAGCAAGAAGTAACCCACGGTACCCTATCTTTGACTAAGGTGGAGTATCGGGCAGCATCTTCTACTACATGTGAGACAGTGAGGCTTCACCGACTCTTAGAGGAGCTTGGTTGCCCGCAGAGAGGTCCTACTATTCTTCAATGCAACAATGAGAGTTGCATTGCCTTGGCCAGGAACCCTATGTTTCATGCTCGAACGATGCATATTGACATCCAGTACCATTTCATTCGGGAGAAGATTCTCGATGAGACTATTTCCCCAATCTACTGCAAGACAAAGGACAATCTTGTAGACTTGTTTATGAAGGCACTTCCTCAAGGTTTACTTTGATAGCATTCCAGATCCCTTAGCCTTTTGCTGTGTCCAAGATCTGAGAGTGGGTGTTAGAGATTGGCATTCCCTCGACAGGCAAATGCAAATCTGAGCAGTTTTCAGCAGTTGTACCAAGCAGTCCACATGGTAGGCAGCTAATGTCAACAGGTGATAAGTAGAGCAAGTAACAAATATCAGGTCAGACAATTGTGCTGTAGTTGGACTATGCAGGTCGGGCAGTTTTTTGTCCAGTTGGCTGCATTTAATGCAGCCAACCTGCATTATTTGATGTATTTTTATTCTGCAACCAAGCCCAAAATGGTTCTCAATGTAGTCATCTTGACTACAAGAGAGAAGATCTCATCGAAGTCAATTCCATGTTCTTGCTTGTACCCCTTCGCAACCAATCTTGCTTTGTACTTTGGTGAGGAACCAGAAGTGACCTTCATCTCGTAAACCCATTTGCATGGAAGTGTTTTTTCCCTTTAGGCAACTGTACCAAGTCCCAAGTGCCATTTTTCTCAAGAGATTCCATTTCTGACAACATGGCTTTATACCATTTCTTGCTGTCTTGTCTGTCCATTGCTTCCTTGAAGCAAGACGGTTCACCACAATCTGTTAACATGACATAATCACTTGTTGTCTTGGTTGTTCTTGCACATGTAGTGGCTCATTATCATGGGCAATAGCTAACTGATCATTTCCAACATTATTTTCTGCATTTACAGGTTCATTTACAATAGGTATTTGCTACTGTACAACAGGCACATTTTACTATCCAAAATATATTTCTTCCCGGAATACAACCCTACGAACCTCCTCAGTCTTTTCGGGCTGTTTATGCATGCGATCTTCCCGTAAGATAACATAATTGTTGCGTACTACTTTCCTTTTCTCGGGATCCCATAATCTATACTCCATTTCACCCTCGTCACCATATCCTAGAAAAATGCATTTACAAGACTTTGGCTCAAGTTTGCTGCGTTTTTCTTTACGAATGTGCACAAAACCCTCGCAGTCAAACACTTTCAGGTGAGCATGTGAAGGTGGCTTGCCCAACCACGCTTCTTGAGGAACTTGTCAGAAGTGGTGCAGCAATGGAAGCGTAAAGAATATGCTGAAATAAATGCTGAAACACAAGACAGAAGAAAGAAAGAAAGAATGAACACAGTAGACAGATGAGAACTCAGATGTATGCTCGGGAAATGGAATCCATATCGAACACGAGACAGCAGCATACAACGGTGAGTCACTGGCTGCGTGGGCTCCTCAACACCGGCTCCTCTCTCCCAGAAGGATCTCCACTGATGGCTGAAGTACGAAAGACTGTGGAGGAGGAGCCCTATAAATAGCCACAAAAGTGGGGAGCATAAAATGTAGGTCGGCCAGCATTTAATGCTGGTCGGCCAGCAACAAATGCTAAAAGTACATCATAAATGGCCACAAAAATGTGCCATAAAATACTGCATAAAATGCTACATAAAATGCCCAGCCTCTGCACACAGACTCACACCATGAGCTGACTAATATCTGCTAACAGAACTCCCCTCCCCCCCAAAAGACCTATTTGGTGACCGATTAATCAAATGTACAGCTGTCATAATAACAGCCTCTGCCCAAAAACCATGGGGTAATGCAGCATGAGACAGCATCGTACGGACCTTATCCTGTATGGTCTTATTCATACGCTCTGCAACTCCATTTTGGGGTGGATTATGAGGGGCAGTGAGCTCCCTCTTGATCCCTTTGCTGTCACAAAATGCTTGAAAGGCCTTGGACACATTCCCCACCATTGTCAAAGCAAAGACACTTAAGTGTCTTATCAGTCTGATTTTCAACCAATGCCAAGAACTTTTTAAACTTATCAAGCACTTCATCCTTGTTACAAATAGGATAAACCCATACCTTCCATGTAGCATCATCGACAAAGGTGACAAAAATTCATTTTCCCCTAAAGATAATCCTGGCATCTGACATACATCGGAATATACTAACTCTAGATAAGAAGATTTCACCGAAAAGACTTTTTATGAGACGTCTGTGCATGTTTACCATAAATACAATGATCACAATGCTCAAAATCAGCATAACGAAAACAAGGCAAGTAACTCAAACGAGAGAGCACTTTCATTCCAATTTGACTCATATGTCCCAACTGGCCATGCCACAAAGAAACACTTGGTTGCTCGGTCACAGCAACAACATGATCACTAACACTAGATACATCGAGAGAATACAAGGTATCACTTTTACAACCTCTAGCAATCACCCTAGATCCCTTACAGATCTTCCGTTTTCCACCACCAAAGGTAGTATGAAATCCATCGTCATCTAGCTGCCCTGTGCTAATCAAGCTCTTCTTGAGCTGAGGTACATGCCATACATGCGGAAATGTGAAGACAGAACCATGTTGAAACTGCAACTGCACACTGCCAATACCTGCAATGTCACATACATAGTTGTCCCCAAGATGAACAACACCATGTCGACCCCCTGTATAGGTAGAGAACCACTCACGATGAGGGGTGACATGAAAGGAAACACATGAATCGAGAATCCAAGTATGCATATCATCATCTGTGTCTGCAAGTAAAACATGTGCACCAAAGTGTAAAGAAACAAAGAGTACGTCATTCCCACTGTCACTATCATGAGTGACTATATTCACCTCTTCAATTTTGACACTGCTCTTCTTAGGCTAACTCTCTTTCTTTTCTTCCTTGCTATCATTTGTCTTCTTGTCCTTTCCTTTCTCTTTCTTCTATTTGTAGCAATCATGTTTAAAGTGACCCTTCTTGCCACAATGATAGCATTCAATATCTTTGCCATGTGATTTACTGCGTCCCTTGCTATCAAATTTGCCTTTCTGCTGTGATCTACCCCTAGTATGCAAAGCAATGGAAGACTTACTGGATGCATTGTTCTGCTGATTCATTTCTTCCATCAGTAGAGCACTCTCTACATCAGCATACAAAAGAATCGCATTAGAATTGCTAATAGCAATCCTGAATGTATCCCAACTCTCTGGCAGAGTGCAAAGCAAGAATATAGCCTTAAATTCTTCATCAATTAAGAACTTTAAGGTAACCAACTGGCTGAAAATGGAGTTAAACTCACTCAAGTGAGTAGACATTGTTGTACCCTCTTTCATACGCAAATCCATAAGCTTTTTCAGCCAACACACTTTGCTTGCAGCACTCTTCTCTGCATACAACTCTTCCAATCGAGTCCAAATAGGATATGCAAAATCCAAATCTTCAATGTTAAACAGCAAGGCATCAGAAATCGATAGCTCAATGGTTGAGCATGCAAGCTCATTTAACTCATCCCAATCTTCCTATTCCATGTCTGCGGGCTTTGCCCCTTTGGTCTTAATCGGCTTTGCCTACTTCTTCTACAACAGGATATTGTAGCACTATTTTGCCAGACTGCAAAGTTATGTGCTCCTTCAAGCTTCTTAATGTGCATGAGATTACCGCTGTCACTGCTGCCAGCCATGATTTTCAGCCCAAATGTGACCAAAAATTCAGCAAATGCAAGTCCAAATTGTCACACAAGTGACCAAGGTACAAACAAGTACCAACCAACAATAAATGACCATGTAGAGGCAGAAATTTCAGATCTGTAAGTAAATTTTCAGAAGCACCAAACCATGTGCTACAGCATTCCATAACTGACTACAGTTGTTCCAAGGGAAAATACATTGTATTACATGAGAAGTCTCAAATTTTAGCTGCAATTTTTGTTGTACATGTACCCACAAGCATAAAATTTGACACGCATGGTCAAAAGCCCCAAAATTTTTGTGCTCAAAGCATCAACCATACATCTGCACTGTCTTTGACATGCATAGAACAGGCCAATTTTACCAAAATAGAGCAATTTTAGCAAAACCCCCAAATTTTTCTAGGTGCTAGGTATCCAAATTGCATTAATACATGTTTTCGAAAGCATAAAATGGGCAACATTAGCAAAATTTCACAAGGTTTTGCAAAAGCCCCAAATTTCTCGCGTCCAAATGTGCACCAATGTCAGCCAATCTAACTCAGCTGAACAGAATTTCACCAATACAGTAAAAGCCCCAAATTTTATGGGTCCAATGTTGAGAAATTTCACTCAAATGAGCAAAATTTCAATAAATTTGGAAAAATCCCCAATTCAAACGCGCACAATGTCTGCAATCTCTGATGCAAATGCCTCAATTTTGCATGGACAGCACTCAATCTGGAAAAGCCCCAAATTTCTGGACCAAGATTGCACAAATCTGACCTTTTGTGCTTATGCGTGTGAACACCCGGCAAGGGAAGAAGGAAAAAATTCTAGGAATTTGCCAGAAAAATGACAAGAAGAAAAAAAAAATGTCACGTCTGACATTGACCCGTCAGGTCAGGTCTGGTCGCACTGGCGTGAAATCGCCTGCCGTGAAGTTCGTGTCGCCCGCTGGTCCCGTCGCATGCCGTGAAGTCGCCCGCTGGTCCTGTTGCGTGCTGCTGCACACTTGCTCCCCCACTCGACTGGCCGTCGACTCTCCACACCTGGTTGCATGTCGTCAGCTGCCATTTTATCGGCAGCCTGAACCAGTCGACTGCCTCTCTTCCACACCAGCCTCTGCCTGCGACTCTGCACCTGTCGACTGCTTCTCCTACACATGAGCCTCTGCCTGCGACTTTCCTGCACCTGTCGACTGCTTTGTCTCGAGAAGCATGCACTCCTTGCCGCTCTGATACCAATTTGTTGAGCTTCGATGCGCGAGGATCGAGACACACACTGCTTACTAGCAGTAGAGGGTGAGAGAGAGAGAGAATGCAGAGTAGTGAGGAGAGTGAACACGATTTGTGGGTACAATGACGAGTGTACCTCTTTAGGTTTTTATATATATATATATATATATATATATATATATATATATGAAAGTACAAGTGCTAAGGGTGTGTTCACACCCGAGCACATTTAAAAGGCAGGAGGGACTTTATTCCCAACACTTGGTTCCCTGACTACTCTACCATCGTCTAGCATTCATGTAGGGGCCTTTCTCTGTCACAGCAACCTTACATGCAGTCCCCTGGCATTAGATAAATTTGTGTTCTTTTCTCTCTCTGTGTTGATTCTCTCTCTCCCTCCCTCTCTGTTTGGATAGAGCAATGGCACTCAGCCTGTCTAGGCGCCCACATCCACCCGGACGAAGGTCTAGACATCCACACCACTGACAAATTAAAACCACCATTGAGCGCCACAGGAGACAGATGCCAAGACACCTCGGCCATGCAGAGATACATCTCCTTAGAGGACAGACATCTCATTGATGAAGAGTTTCCTTTTTCTACTTTTACTTTCAGAGCATCAACAAGTTTTCTTTTTATAGGACACTATTTCACTTTTCAATCTTATAGGCATGTTTTTCATATTTTCTCGTTCCACATGAGAAACACACCATCATTGTATCTATTTCTTTGGTCTCATAGGCCAGATTAGGGCCACATTAGCCTTTTAGAGACATTAATACTCTCTCTCTCTCTCTCTCTCTCTCTCTCTCTCTCTCTCTCTCTCTCTAGGGGCACTCGAGAGTCAATGTGCTCACATACAGTTCCAGGAGCCCCACACCAAACTTTGGTTGTTTGACACCCTAGTCACACCTACATTACTATATGGAGCAGAGGTATGGGGTTGCAGCTTGTACCACAGGCGTATTAGCCCACTCACTGATCAGATTGGAATAGAGAGGGATTATTATGATGGTTGGGATAGCATGGAAAGGCCATTGATCATGATGATAGCACACATGATTAGGAGTAAGCCCTCCACTCCACATCCCATTGTCAGAGCAGAGCTAGGGGCAACACCTATAGTTACGGAGGCACTCTTCAGGGCAGTGACCTTTTGGCACAGACTATGGGAACTTCCACGCCATAGATACTCTACATTGACACTAACCTCATCTAGACAACTAGCAGCTGGAGGTGAGAAGAACCGTTGGTTTTCACAGATGAATATTTGGATGAGCCTACATGGTTTGGATATTGATTGTCTTCCACCTTTGGATTATAGCCTTGACTGCCCTACACTTTCTCTCAGCCAATCAAAGTTGAACCAGGTGATCAGAGTTGATATCTTGAGGATTGAGACAGCAAGGACATGGATCCATCCACCACTCCCTCTAGGATCAAGGATGGAGTTCTACAGGAGTCATTTCTTGTCTCTTTGATGATGGTTTCACTATTCGGCCAGCATATATGGACACTCGTCTCTCCCATAGCATATGGGTTGCTGTCGGATAGATTCGCACATCCTCACATAGGCTTCAGATGGAGACAGACAGATAGACAAATACCCTAGCAGAGGATAGGACTTGCCAGCTCTGTGGTTGAGATCCTAGGACGAAGGAGCACTACGTATGCAAATGCACGAGAGTTGTGCTTGCCTTTTGATATCATCATCTAGGCGTGATCATACAAAGCATTCTTGGCATCATAATTGCTTATTAGCATTTTGATATAAAAGGCATGAAAAGAAAAACAAAGAAAAAGTTAGAGAAGCTCGGCAACTCAAGTAAGAGAAGCCAAAGGCTAAAGGACAAAGTTTACCATTAAAATGACCCACTCTCTTACATTCATCTTTCGTGTGCAAATACTAAAGTCACAATCATCAAAAGGGAGCCTCAATTTCTTAGAAGGGTAATAAGCAACCGAATAACAACACAAATAAGTTTTACATGCAAAAGATAGAGAGTATGCAGGAGGAATTTGGTATAATAATCAAGAATACACATTTCCATGCTTGGTTCCATTTTTTAGTTTCTTGTTTAGATCATTAAATTGTAACAACTCCGAAATCTGAAATTCCCATATGAAAGCCCTCATAGGGATAATATTTTTCGAATTAAGCAAATTTTTTTTAATTATTTCCCCTCTCCTCCAGCCGAAGGAAGAGGGGAATAGCAAGTGAGGCAAGCTCCAGCAAGGCAATGGTGCATGCCCATCGACGCGTGGGGGAGGGAGGATCCTATCCCCTCCCCCTATTTAAATCACGGCTGCTAGTGGCTAAAAAAAAAGCCTTGGGGAAGAGAAGGGAAAGGAGCCGAGACTCTAAGTGCGTCGTGAGGAAGAGGGAGATTGACGACGCGCTGCCGCTGCCGCGATAGGGATAGGAGGATTGGAGAGGAGGCGCTGCAGAGGCCGCTGTTTTCCATCAGCCGCCCTAGCAGCCTAATTTCCGCCGCCGTCTGTCGACGGCCTCCAACCCCCACGTATAGAAGCACTGAAGCTTCTAGAAGCTTCTAAGGGGGCTTCATAAGCCCCCTTTTCCCCCCAAAAAAGTTTGACCTTAAAGGTCCTTGTTATCCCCGTGTTTTTTAAACCCCCCTAAGGACCCCCTTAGGCCCCCTTTCCCATAGCCTTTAAGGCTACCCTTTTTTCCCCCTGGAATTTTCCCCCTAAGGGCCCCCCCTTAGCCCTTTTTCCTTTCCCCCCTCAAATTTCCCCCTTGGATCCCTTAGGCCCTTTCTCACCCCTCAAAAGCTCTTACCTTAAAAGCCTTTTTGCTCCCCCCGTATCTCAAATCCCCCTAAGAGCCCCCTTAGTTTTTTTTTGTCCCCATGCAAAAATACCCCTTTTAGGCCTTTTTTTTATACCCTTTTGTTTACCCCCTTACAAAAAGAAGATAGGGTGTTAAGGGTCTTTTGACACTTTTCTTTCCCCATACAAAGGGTTTTTACATCTTTTATTCCCCGTTCGTGTGAGTCTTTATAAGGCCATTAAGCCTTTCCCATGGCTTTAATGGGCCTTATTCGCGAAAGATTTTGAAACACCCCCCTTTTCGAAATCCCTACTTCAAGGAGGAAGCCTTCTAAACCCGCTTTCGACGAATGGTGCAAGTTATCGCAAAGAGAGCTACGGTGGAATTTCAAAAAGGAGTTGCAAAGCTGCATCCACAACGGAAAGGCTGCATTCGCGATGCCTCCTAAGAAAACCCAAGGCGCAACCGCAGGAGGATCGTCTCCTAGCATCCACGTGGGCATCTCACCCCAAGTCCAGGTTTTCCTTCCTAATTTTTATTTGGTATTGTTATAATTCAATCATGCAAGGATAATTGTTGGAAATAGGATGCATTTTTTGTCTTAAATGCTTTAGAAAAATTAGCTCACGACGGAGGAATTCAGTCATTAGTATTGCTAATAAAATGAACAAACTAAAGTAAGCAAAAGATTGATATGCATTCCTAGCAAGTAGTTTTGTGCATTCAATAAACTGAACTTAGGTTATTGTTCATATTTACAAAACAGGATTAAGATAGTGCATGGAAGTGTAAATTGCATGTCACATTATTAGGACATATCTTCTTTGCAAATGAGTCATTGTGGAAAGTGCTAATAGCCCATAGGAAATTGCAGGGCATGAAATCATTCTTACGTTGCATAACTCTAGTCAATTATCGTTTTTTTTTTTGTTCAACTGCATAATTATTAGTAAAAGGTTGCTTGTTTAGCATGAATCGTGTTCGCAAGTTATAGGATGGTCAATTGAAATTAGGTTATAACCTAACCTAGGCTTCATCTTAAATCGATAAGTTAGGGTTGAAAATCGATTTACGCGTAGACAATGAGTCATGTGTTTATGGAAATGATAACGTAATTTTCTTTACGAATTAAACAAATTGGCATAAACCGAAACACCTAAACCCGCGGAGTACTCGTTTTAGAAAGAGTTAAGTCAATCCCAAAGAATTCACTAGGATTTAATACGTGACCTAATCGCACGTACTGCTAAATCCGAAACTCCTATACCCTAAATACTTGCCCACATTCATCAAATGTAGGGAACACGGAACATACTTGAGAAATAATCTAGGGTTTGTCTCTAAGAATCTTACGCTAAAAAGATGGAACTTGGAACCCTAGGACTGACAACGTCAGCCTAAAGTAATCAGGAATAGATTGTTTCGTGACTCCATTTGATGGGTAGAATAATCCCATAGTTCGATGCGACACTTGTGCATCAAGTGCGGAGTCGTATGATCTTGTGATTGGATCACAAAGGAATGGCCAATTCTCGCAATGAGGTTGGTAGGTCCTTACACAAGTTATCTTGCAAGAGGATGAATAATCATCCTAATATAGTATCTTTCTTGAGTAAAGATAATTGTTTGGAAGCAAAAAGACCAGCCAATAAACTGAAATAATCTATGAACTTAAAGTTTGACCAAGTCGGGTTAGTAGGGTACGCCCTAACCCAAGATACAGGGGATCTTACCAAGTCGCAAGTCATCCCGGATCGAGTGCTGAACACATTCGAGAGGAAGGATTCATTCCTTAGCAGTTTGCCAACAATAAACGACCAATGGAAATGTTTGTGCTTGTTACAAATTTAAGAGCACTGTTTTGCTTTGTTTGACCAATGAATTAAAGGATAAATGGATATCTAATGCTTCAGGTTGAAAGCCTGAAGGGAGAGGCAGCTTCAGTTACCCCCAACTGCCTGCCTGACCCTAACCAAGGGGGTTATTAACCGCGCCAGGAAGGTGGACTGAATCCGCCACGTGAGGTCTCTCCGTTAAGCGCTACTTGGAGCAGGAGGACGCTTGGGTGCCAGGGAGGGCTCTGGCCGTAAATCCCTCACCTTCCGGGCCCTGCACAAGAGGCTAACATGACTCCGGATTGGATCTCGAGGCCCGCATACTAGTCTACGGGCGGAAACTTGGATTAGTAATCCCTGTGGATTACTGGATAGCCTTCGGACGGATTGTGGATAAGCCTACGGGCTGGACTTGTTGTATTTCAAAGATAAATATGATAACCTATTAATAAGGAACTTGTTTGACATTGTTTTTCTATGTCAAGTGATATGATTACGTGAAAGAACCAGTTCCTAACGGGCTAATTAAAGAAGCCGATTGTTACATGTCCAACTTAATGTGTTAGGTAATTAGATAACTAAAACAACCCAAGGAAAGTGCAGAGGATGGGCCATAGGTCCGTCCTACGGATGGGTGGTCCCGGTTGGCCATTAACTTTTCTCAAAATCACGATGGACCGCAAGAAGATCGTCAAAGAATACGAACAACAAAAGCGTTGACCTAGAGATATAATTGATCCCGATTTACGCTGTTTTAGGGGAACGGAATGAGACTATGCCTTATGGCAAAGAGGTTGAGCTTCGCATCCCTCTCGTTTCCCATTCTCCTTGAACCAAGTGCAGCGTGAATCCACTTCGAACCTGGCGTTTCTGCGTAAAGTAGTTCGCTTGGATTCGACATTAGTTGCCGTTAGGAAATGACCAATAGAAAAACCCTAATTCAGGTCGGGGTCCTAAGTAGGAGCGGCCGGAATACTTCTGCTACGTGGTAGACGCAGAAAGTCCTAGATCGCAAACCCCGTAACATTCCATGGGAGTACCGAGCAGAGCTTTCTAAATGTCCTTTCTGATGGACTGTTAAGACGTGTCCTGAAGATAACAGGTGGACACGTTACATAAATACACCTTCTTTTCAAGGCGAATGAGATTAATGACATACGAGGACGGTACCACTACCTCTTCCATGATGGATTTGGACTTCTTCGTTGCGTCATGGAGTACGAGAACCAGAGATGCCTAGGTCTTTTCCTCCTGAAGCTCGAGAGGCGCCGAACTGCACTACTACGAGACAGGAGGCCAGCTCACCCAAAGGGACACACACAGAGAGCAGTGACAGACTTCTTCTACAGAGCCAACCCTACTGACACTACCAACCTAGCAGAGACAGAGCCACCCCGCCAGACACCTTACAGGCCACACCATGGTGTCACATTGGATAGAGCCACTTCCCTTCGTCGAGCACGATGACCCCGTCTACCAAGACCATGTCCAAGGAGGCCACACCACAGTCAGATTAGAGGCATTATCACGAGACACCATAGACTCACCACCAGGCATATCAGTGAAGCAGCTAGGGACCGCATCATAGCTGAGATCATGTGTAGATCTTGAGATCACCTACAGCCCATAGTCCCCACCACACTTTTGTACATGGTTCTATCAGATCTGGTTCTCCTTTCCTTTCCTTTTCTTTTCTATTGATGGAATAACACTACACATGGTTCAACCCTAGTATAGTCCCATCATATAGTTATTTTCAGTTTTGTTTCATAGGCCACCCACTTATTTGTAATGATATCTTTACCTTACTGATGAGATGACATTAGACATGGATGTACTCTGGATTTTGTCTCATAGGCCACATTGGCCTTATGTAGACGTTAATATATCTTTCTTTCTTTCTTTCTTTCTTTCTCTCTCATATTGCACTCCCACTTCTGCATGCTCATTCAAACACATCTCTCTCTTTCACTCCCTTTTCATCCCTTAAGCCCCCTATATACATCCAACAAGTTTAGCACAGGTAGAATATTTCCAGGAAATGTCCATATATAGGTGGGACAAAAAGCATAAACAACATATCATGAATTATGCATACACCAATGCAATCATTGATAATTTCCCCTTCAAGACTAGAGGACAATTTTAGGCCCAGAAAGTTTTCCTTTGGCTTCTGATGCAGAAAACTCTTGCAGTGGACATCTAGCTTGTATATAAAAGAGTTTCACTGTTCCCATTTTGGAGCGCCCAAGCAGACCCAAAGAAACTGCATTTGGGATCGCTCTTTGGCCTAATAGATTTACAAAAAAACTCCTAGAATGGTAATCAGAGCACATATGTAGAGAGAATTGCAACCTAGGTAGCAGTTTCTTGGGCCAACAAGCCCCAAATTGAATGTTTCCTCCGTATTGTGTAGCTTTGTCCCGTATTGGTGCTGCCACCTTGCAAATTGCCAGCCAAGCCTCAAAGGTATATTAGTACCCATAAATTTCCTGCCACTTTTTTAAAGTGCTTACTTTAACTAACATGAGGATTTTTTTTAAATGGAAAAAAAGGATAAGAAATTAAAGCATGCCAGCAGAAATGTGCAAATTCATGTCCAGAGACAGGGCCTTTTTCTCTTGATATTACAGGTTCTATATACTTTTTTCATAGTTTTAGCTCAAATGCAAGCTCAGGGCAGAAAATTTTAAGCAGAAAGGAACCATTTATACTGCCTTACCTTCACTGCTCCTAGCATTCCATTACAGAATCCAAGAAGAAATCTTGATACCAGGGCCAACCAGAAGTTGTTGCTGAAGCCAAACAGCGTGTTGAACACAACTCTGTAGTGCACACAGGTCAAGACATGATTCAAAGTATTATTTCTTACAGTTATTTCTGTTTGGACACAGAATGTAAAAATTGAAAATCAGTCAACAAGAATTCCTTCAAGTCACATTTCACTCGAAGTTGTGCTTGTAGTAGAATAGATCCCCAAACAATGATATTTCCTGTTTTGAGATATGTAAAAAAAGAGCATGAATCCAATAGGAGATTGGCAAATAAAGAGATTCGTCCAGTTACATTGAAGCGGTACCAGTAATCAGGACAGGCTTACGACCATATCTGTCAGCCACCATACCCCAAGGTGCTGAAGTGAGAAACCGCCCAAGCATTAGTGCTGAACCTGCATTGGTGAAAGCATGCATGTTTAACTATTACAGTCTTGGTGATAGTTAACATGAATTTTGTTAGCAAAGGACCTTAGCACTAGAATAGTTTTTTTCTTTTTTAAAGTTCAATAAAATAAATTTAACAAAACCTCGAATAGAAAAATAGCTACACAAAGGAGCTGTGCTAAGGCTGTAAGAGCTAAATCACCCCAATTGTCACATTCCCCTTCTATTGAGCAGTCTACCATGGCTGCAGTACATAAGTTCCAGGCAGTGACTTTCATACATAGACTATGGGAGCTCCCCCAAGATAGATAGATACCCACGGCTAGCCCTGGCCTCTTCTAGACAACTAGCAGCAGACGGTGACAGACACTATTGGTATGCTCAGATGAGTACATGGATGAGTCTACATGGGCTGCAGATTGACAGACTACCCCCCTTTGACTATAGCCTGGATTGCCCTACACTTGACCTAAGCCGATCAGAGCTAAACCATGTGATCAGAGCAGACATACTAAAGTTAGACACGGAGAAGACCTGGATCCGACCCCCCTCCCCCCATGGCACGAGGATGGCACACTAAAAGACCCACTTCCTTCAGGTATCTGAGGATGGTTTCATCACCTGACCCAATTACATGGACACACAGCTGCCTCATGGACTACGCACAGTTATTGGTCAGATCCGCACCTCATCCCACCACCTGAGGATTGAGGCAGGCAGATGGGAGGGTATACAAACAGAAGAATGCATATGCCCACTATGCGACCGAGAGCCAGAGATAGAGGAACATTACATCTACCAATGCACTGTATATTATGACATACGAGGTAGATACCACTGTCTGTTTCGAGAGGGTTTTGGACCCCTGAGACGGATCATGCAGTTTGAGGATCAGAGATGCTTGGGATTCTTCCTCTTGGAGCTCCAAAGGCGCAGAGCAACAATTCTACAGAGTAGGAGGCCCCCACAACTCGGCTCACATAGACAGAGAGCAGTCACTGACTTTTTCACTGATACACGACAAAGTATGGCAGATACCACTACTACTGCCACACAGCCTACAGGAATACATCATCATTGGACCTCATCTCCTGTATGTGTCCCTTTGGATAGAGCAGTGACACTTAGCCGGTCTAGGCACCCACGTCCACCTGGACGAAGGCCTAGACATCCACACCACAGACAAATTAAAGCCATCATTGAGCGCCACAGGAGACAGATGCCGAGACGCCTCAGCCATGCAAAGATACACCTCCTTAGAGAACAGACATATCATTGATGGAGAGTTTTCATTTCTCTACTCTCACTTTCAAATCACTGACATGTTTCCCCTTTATAGGACACTATTTCATTTTTTTCAATCTTATAGGCATGTTTTTTTCATCTTTTTCTCGTTCCAGATGAGAAACACACCATCATTGTATGTATTGCTTTGGTCTCATAGGCCACATTGGCCTTTTAGAGACGTTAATATACTCTCTCTCTCTCTCTCTCTCTCTCTCTCTCTCTCTCTCTCTCTCTCAATGTGAATACTTGCGGACCTCTACAGCCAGCAATAGCAAGTGCTCTTTCTATTGGTATGGCAGGGTCATCTCCTAAGACTCCTCACACAAGGGGGGAGAGAGACAAAAAATACCATGGAGTGTGGAGCCTTTCTAAATACATGACTCATATGTGCAGAGTTTCGTAAACACATTGCGCAAGATTTGCAAAATGCATGGAGTCATATGTACAAGAGGAGAGAGAGATTATTCCAAAGTTACTAGATGCAATAAGAGAGAAGTGTGCATGTAGAAAAAGAAATCAACTCACGAGTTAAAATGGCAAATCATTCGCAAGCACAAGTGGAGGAAAAATCACACATTGGATTGATGTGGTTAGAAAGTAGAAAACAGCACTCATACACAAGGTAGAGATCATGAATGCTACTCTTAAGGGGGAATATAAACTTAGCGTACGTGCGTTGCAGATGCATATAGTGTGGTGGTACAAAAAGGGCGGCCACAAGAAAATGCAGGACATTTGGGACCAAATTCAATGCAAAAGAGATGCCAATTATGGATGCATGCAGGTGCAATGAAGGTCTTGATTCATAAGTTTGAGGATATGGTGAAAAACAAGGCTTTCTAGTCAAAGAAGGTATCCTTAAAAGGGGAGAAGATATACTTGCATGAAGTCATCACTCCTGCCCTTGTTGCACATAGGAAAGAGCACATGCTTTGGGTGCTTGAAGACAATAATGAAGGAAACTTTATGGTGTATTGAGATAGATGAGTGATTGTCACCAACTGGCAATCCAAATGATAGTATATGGCTTGTGAGACCTTGGCTTAGAGTTGCGAATGGTAATGGGGCTCTCTGGATTGATGCAAGGTACTTTGAGCATACTTTCAACAATGTAGATACTACCATGTATATTGAGACTCATAATTACACTAATAGGTATTTACCAGAGATGTGAGGATATAGATGTGAGCTAGTTTGCTTTTAAAAAGCTATGAAACATATAGACTCTGGGGAAACAGAAACAGTGACCCTAACATGCATGTGCATTTGTGCTGCCACCTCTGTTGCACATCTACCTCACTTCTCCTGCCCATCACCATCCTGTCTGCCAACATCATGTTCTACCATCATGGTGTTTCGCCACCATACTATCTCACAAAAAAAAGAGAGAGAGAGAGAGAGGGGGGGAACATGTGTGTGTGTGTGGTGGCTCAAGTTCACTTTTCACTAAAGAAAAAATATATACATTATTGAGATAGTTCAAGAAACTCTTCAAAGAATGTATCAGTAGATCCCTCATTGTCATTTCTTTTATTGGGGAATACATTAGCTTTTCCAAATGGGATCTACGCCTCGGGTCCATCAAGTATTCAATCATATTGAAACATAGCTTCACTGTTCCCTGGGATTGACTTTGGGCTCCTCTTGCGCAGCTTAGGTGGAAGGCGAAGAAGGCTCCTTTCCGGGGGGCCTGAGCCATCAATGAGATACCACTCTGGAAGAGCTAGAATTCTAACCTTGTGTCAGATATGGGTCAAGGGATAGTCCCAAGTAGACAATTTCTATGGGGCATAGGCATCCCTAAGGGTACGGTGTACAAAGGTTCCCTCAAGCTGGACAAAAATCAGCCTATGTTTGGGGAGGGGATAGAATAGATTCGAGCTCACATGGTCACAGATTGGTACTCTTGGAATATCAGCAGAAACTGAAAGAAAAGTGTTTCCAAGAAACGAGTTCCGGCACTACTGCCTAGTTGAGAATAGGAAAAACAAAGAAAAACTTGAATCTGTTTCGACTCTCATGAGGCCAATAAAGATTCTTTTCATTCTAACAGTTCCATTCAATATTGCAAAGTGGAAATTCGATGATCTGGAAAAAGGGGGAAGGGGGGGGTTAAGGGTATAGGCTTTGTATAGCTATACAATGGCATTGGAGCTAGAAACATTTATATAGGGAGTAGTAGTGACTCTGAGCTCTGCTTGGTTTCCACACTACGTGTAATTCCCTATACTCAGTGGTGAACCCTCACATAAGCGGCATCACGAGGGTGTAGTCCTAAGATGTGCCCCAATGTTGTATCTTTCGACATCATGAATACAAAGATTCCTTATTGATATATCTTGTGTGCCATTCTACTGTGCCTTTTTGTGCCTCATGATAGGTTATGACTTGAAGTCCCGTAAAGATCCGTAGCACTTGGTATCAAAGCAACTCTAGCACGGAGCATATTAGCTCGAGAGGGAAGCCAGCTCACAGACGCATAGGAGATCCTACCATAACACATCGTGCAACACGACGTGACAACCTTGACGCGACGCAACACAACACGTCCCCCCCCCCCCCCCCCCGGAGATGTGTTACCCGCCGAAAATTGGAAGAGAACCTGATGTGCCAACAAAGTTGAGAGAGAGCCGTGACGTGATAGAGGCGCGCGGCATACCATTCAAAAATGTCTTGGAGAGAGCTAAGGCTGTGGGAGGACACTTTCTTTGAAGAGGAAGACAAGCAATGTCACTAGCTCAAAATCACATACAAAAAGAAAGAGCTGCAGAAGAAAGAGCTACAGCTCGAACTGATCAAGTAGACGAAAAAAACCATCAAGATGCTAAGGAAGACCCAACAAGGAATAGATGTGTTGTGCAATCTTGAAGAGAGGGCTGAAAAGCTAGATGAAGATCTAGAGGAGGTTGACTACCAATTGATGATGGTACGAGAGAGAGCCAGGCTATGGCAAGTGAAGATGGCCCAAGACCTTGACACAAAATTGCAAGAGAAAATCATGTTGAGGTGGGACTGGAAGACTGCCGCTGGAGCTATTGGAGCCAAAGAGAGAGCCGAACCATAATTGAAGTAGATACTACTACCCTGAAGATGTTCCCATCGACTACCACCCAGGAGGAGAATACCTTTATACCAACTACCCCTATCCCGAAGAAGGCCAACCGGAAGAAGTTCAAGGAGAAGAAGAAATGATGGAATATTATGTGAAGGGAGAAGGATGGAAAGTGAATATGAGTTCAAAGGTAGAAAATATTATGATGGAGTTGGGATACAAAAAAGAAGATGAAGCAAGGTGCACATATCAGAAGCATGAACCACTACACCCAAAGGTTGCGGCCCACTTGAAAGAAGAACCAATGTTAAAAGAAAAGAAGGGGGAGGATGAGCTCAATCCTGATCTTGGAACACCTCCACCCATTGAGATTGAGAGTGAGACCAAGTTGGCACCCTCTTATGAGGCATGGGATGCCTTTGATGAAGAAGAAGATAAAGAAATAGATGAAGAGATAAGAGTTAGAAGGTGAGAATGGAAGGGCAAAAGCACCTAGGACAAGGCATCCGCTACATGGAGCCAACACTTCTACTTTAGATGATGATATAGGTAAAGGAAAAGAAAGAAGAGAGGAATTGGAAGAGAAGAAAGAAAAAAGGGGGGAGGATGAGCTCAGCCTAGATCTTGGCACACCTCGATCCTGACAACCCCAACCCCAACAACCAACCAAACCCTCACAATTCAATGATAATAGTCTAGAAAAAGAGTTGAAGGAGAGATTCATGCAAATATGGGATGAGATAGAAGAAGATGATAGGAAAGTCGAAGAAAAAGATTTATTAGATGGAGCCATAGAGAAGGTAAAGGAAAACATGACACAAGAAAAGAGAAGAAAAGAGATAGAAGAGCAAGTAAAGTTAGCTAGGAAAAAGCTAGAAGAGAAAGAAAAGCTAGAGCATGATATGAAGAAACAAGTAGAAGAAAACAAGAAGAAGAAAGTTAGGGAAAGGATTGAGCAAGTAGAAAAAGACAGAGAAAGCAAGTTAGAAGAACGAGTGCGGAGAGCTACGAAGCCAAAGGAAGAAGATAGTCTAGAACAAGGAGAGCCAGAAAAGATAGATCAAGGCAAGAAGGCCAAAGAAGAAAAGATAGAAGACTTCTTAGGAAGAAGAAGAGTAAAAGATAGAGAAGAAAGAGAACGAGAATGAGACGAAGAAAAAGGCAAAACCAAACGCCAAGAAACAGAGACAGGCCACTAGAGCCAAGATGAGAGATGAGAATGAAGATGCCTCCAAAACCCCCAAACTCAACTCGTGGCTAATGACGAAGCAAACCAAGCTTTTGATCCAAGGCCACATCCCATCCCAGCCAACTCAGATCAAAGTAGGAACCAAGTGCACTTCAACAATGGAGTCATTGGCTACGTCTTTTGAGTCTGAAGAGGCAAACCCTTATGAGCTTGGACAGAATGAGTTAGAGGACAAAGCCTCAAAGAAGGGAGACCATGAGGGAGTGCTCGCAATATGGTCCAATCAAGGTAACTTAGTGCCACGAAAGGGAACCTTGCTAGTTGAGCCCTGGAGAACTCTCTAACTCACTCTTAAGGTGAATGTCTTTGGACTATGGAACCCATTGGGACCATACTCAATGATGCTAGCAAAGATTGAGATCTCAGCATTCAGGTCGCGAGCAATGCAAGGAGTTGTCATCCTAATCCTATAGATCCGTGACACACCAAGCACTACACATATGGGTGTCACCCTAAGAACATCAAGGATACCTCTACTCCCGCAAACCAAAATCCAATCTAAGTGTGATCATTGATGACTTAGTCCATTCCCCACCAAGAACTTCAACTACAGATGAGGCTAAGAAGAGCCAAAGAGGTGCCATGCACCAAGACCGCACCTTCCATGCGAGAAAACAAGCCAAACCAACCAGATTGACTAAGTTCAAAGCAAGCAAGAAAGATCTGGCAAGGAGGCCAAGGAAAACAGCCCAAGTTCTTGACTTGGCGATGAGGGCAAAGCGTCTTGGCAAATGAACCAAGAGACCCAAGTCCCCAAGGCCCAAGAAGATGGCACGAAGATAGAGAGAAATGGCACAAGGAGCAATGCAATGGACTGCCTCCCTTAAGACGTGGCACAACATGGCTACAACCACGCCACCACGCCTTGACACCACCAACGCGACAACTTGGGATCACGCCTACAAAGCTTGGCATGCAAAGCCATAAGTGCCAAGCCACCTCAAGTTAGGACTATGAAGCCTCCACTCCTCAAATGTAATTGAGTTTAGGGTGGACTAGAATGCAAAAGAATCAAAATAACTAAGTCTAGATGGGTAGACCCTAGCCAGCTTGATAGGATAAGCTGTGTTAAGACCCCCGAGTCGTAGTGTGGAAAACACTAACCAGCTTGATAGAAAAGGCTGCGTTAAGACCCCGCTAATGAGTCAGTCCTAGACCGGCAAACATGACCAGCTTGATAGCATAAGATGTGTTAAGACCCCAGAATGAGTCAAGAAACCACCCTTAGATTGCTAAGGACAGCAATTCATTAAGCGGGGGTGAGTGTAAGGGTATGGGCTTTGTAGCTATACCATAGTGTTGGAGCCAAAAACACCTATATAGGGAGTAGTAGTGACTCTAAGCTCTGCTTGGTTTCCACACTACGTGTGATTCCCTATACTCAATGGTGAACCCTCACATGTGCGGCATCACAAGGGTGTAGTCTTGAGATGTGCCTCAATGTTGTATCTTTCAATATCGTGAATACAAAGATTTCTTATTGATTTTGAACAAAGAAAGACAGCATATGAAAAAGATGTGAGACCAAGGGAAAAACAGGAACAGAAAGCACATTCTTAGCTTGGAGCAGTCAATGCCAAGGCTGAAGGTTGAATTGACTTGTTGCACAGTCCACAAGCAGGTAATTCACAAGTTGGCGCTAAGAAAAGGCTGGCAGCTCTCAAGCAATGTTGTTGACAGGCAGGCAACATTGTTTTTTGTTGAAATTGAAAAACTTTCAACCCTTTTTCAGTCATTTGTTTTCCCCAAATCCGAACACATCTGAATGGCATAAAACACATCACTTTTCAGACATATAATTGCTGAATCAGACGTGCCCAATAAAAACTATGCATCAGGTTGCCACCTATGAAGGTTCCAGATAAGCCCCAACTAGAGATAGTTGACAAGGGAGAGTTAAGACTGTTCAAGTGAATCCTCCACAATTGGAAGCACAGAAGCCAACAGTTTCTGTTCTAAATTACCTTTAAAAACTACCAGCTTCACTACTCAAATTAGAGTGTAATAAGGCCTAGTCCCTGACTCCTAGTCAACCCAAAACTACAAGTGGATAAAAAGGGACTGGCTAATTGCTTGGTTCAAGTTGACATGTCACCTAGGACAGACTTGCCACAATGCAGTTGTTCCCATTATGCCCAGTCTACAATAGACCTGTAATAGCTTCAGCATTTTTACCTGTCCAGACTTGTCCACATGGCCCAAGTGCCAGTGGGCGTATATACATTCATATCCTCTCTAAGCCTCTTAATGAGTACTCTGTCTCAATCAACTCACTCAGCTTCACATGTCTCCACCCCCATGCCATGATACTCATAATTGGCCAATGATTATTTGCATGGCATGGGATAGTCACGCACTATGGATGCTGGTGAGTAATCCATTCGCAAATAACTTGCTCAGCTCTGCAAGTTCTACTTACCGACAGTGGCACTCCAAGTTGGCAAATGGCAGGTCGCACAACATTGGATTGCAAATAACTTGCTCAGCTCTGCAAGTTCTACTTACCAACAGTGGCACTCCAAGTTGGCAAATGGCAGGTCGCACAACATTGGACTAGCATTATCGAAGCTAGATGAACCTATCCTCAATGAACAGGAAAAAATAGTCCTTGTAGAATTGCACCTTGATAAGCAGATCTAACGAGATTGTGTTGTTGATATCATCCTGTGTGATTTTGAGGAGCTCAGCTGGGCTTTAGTGGAGAAGCGAGATATGCTCTGTTTGAACCTAGAGAACCAAAGGCATGGCATTCCAAAGACTCAAAAGCTAGAAATGTGCACATATGAGGTCCACCATCTAGCATTGAAGGTAGGCAACCATATGGAAAAGGGAATCAATCACCATCAAGGAGGTTGCAAACTCAGCACAATTGATGTAGCATAATACTTAAGGATTGCTTCACATCATCAAGGATAGGATCCTACCCATAGCCTGCTGCCCCTTAGCTGTAAGGCCCAGTGCCCAAGACAGCTCCATAAGTCATGAGAAGGGTATCAACAGGTAGAAAAGGAACTAGGTGGTGGCTGGAGGAAGAGAAGGAATTGAAGAGAGAGTAGAAAAACACGAAAGTGAGGAGGCAGGGAGGTAGTGCCAAAGGTGACGGGAAGAAGCTATGAGGAGAGAGGACACACACACGAGCAATGAGTCAGATCATGACAATGTTGCACAAAATGGAATCTTCCTCCCTAAATCAGGATTTTCTCTTTTACCAAAGGGCTTAATAGATTAGATGATAAATGGCCATAAATCTTAATATCCACCAGGTCCATATGGCTCCAAGTATAGCCTCTAGTCATGTAACCCTTGTTTGAGCTTCTTTAGTAAACCTTACCACCTTCATTGCAAGTTTCATAGTAAACAGGGATTATTCAATGGAAGATCAGTCTTAAATATCAAAGGAAGGTTTGGAATAGAGAATACACATCTTAAGTATCGTAGAGGTGTTCACTTTTCAGAACTAGCATGTCCCACTACACTAGGTTTAGAACATATTAGGTGGTGCAATAGCAAAAAGAAAAATAATCAGCATCTGGAGAGTGAATCAACCTCTCCTCACCTAAATAACCAGCATATGAACCTATGCTTGTATCAGATCTCGCAATGCCAAAATCCCTGACCTGGAAAAGACCCAAAATGTTTGTCTATCAGCTGTCAGAACTCTTCAGAAAGAATATCACAACCAACAGATCATATATGCGATCTCAATATCAAATGTCCTAGAACTCATCAAAGGAAATCTTACCATGAAATAAACGAATGGGAAAAGCGAAGAAATAGGCAGTGCTGCAGGAAAACCAACAATACAATGTTACATAAGTTAGAAACATCATATACTAAACCTATATCGAAAGTACCCATAGAGAGCTGATGGTACTATCAGAAACTAAACAGTTAAGCACGATTCTTTCTAAAAATTTCATTAAAATACACTGATATGGATAGCAGTAATATATCACCTGAGAATATTGTATAAAAGCCAGACTATCTTAAATGTCTGGATGACATAATGAGTAAAGGAGTTTTAAAAATGATTTGTGATCTTTACATACTTTGAAGACCCCATTAACAAATTAATCCAAAAGAACAATGAGGAGCTATTGCAAATGGTTGAATCTTGCAGTACCCTCCTTGCATCATTCGTTCTTTTGGATAACAACTATCTTAATATTCTAATGGCTATGCCAAATGTACCAAGATTTCACCCACTTCAAATGCACATTCTTACCAGTATCATGTGGAAAGTTTGGCATTCAGTTTGAAACATGGCACAGAGAGAGAGAGAGAGAGAGAGAGATTAACGTCTACATAAGGCCAACATGGCCTATGAGACTAAATCCAAAATACATCCATGTGTAATATCATCTCATCAGTAAGGTGAAGATAGCATTAAAATAAGTAAGTGGCCTATGAAACAATGCTAATATGATGGGACTATGCTAGAGTAGAACCATACTTGGTGTTGTCCCATCGGTAGAAAGTAAAGGACACCCAAATGTGACAAAACTATGTCAAGAAAAATGTGGTGGAGACTGTAGAGGCCGTAGTTGATCTCAAGATCTGCACATGATCTCAGCTATAATGTTGTCCTTAACTGCTCCGTTGATATGCCTAGTGGTGAGTCTTCGGTGTCTCACAATAATGGCTTTGACGTGGTGTGGCCTCTTCAGACAAGTCCTAGTAGACGAGGGTCGTCGTGCTCAACGAAATGAAATGGCTCTATTCAATGTGACTCCATGACGTGGAAATGGGAGATGTCTAGTGGGGTGGCTCTGTCTTTGCAAGGCTAGTAGTGTCAATAGGGTCAAATTTGTGAAAAAAGTCTGTCATTGCTCTTTGTGTGGGTCCCTCTGGGTGAGCTGGCCTCTTGTCTCACAATATTGCTGTGCAGCGCCTTTGAGATCCAAGAGGAAAAGACCTAGGCATCTCTCGTCCTCATACTCCATGATACGACAAAGAGGTCCAAAATCATCACAGAATATGCATTGGACTACCCAAGGTCTATCACAGCCTTTTCTTGGAAGCTTTTGGAGAAGATTAGAGGACAGTTTTAGACCAATAAAGATTTCACTCTTTATTCTTGGAAGCTTCTGGAGGAGATTAGAGGACAATTTTAGACCAATAAAGATTTCGCTCTTTCTTTCATTACTAGCACACGAGTTTAGCAGATGGTACATGGCTTGGCTATGGTAGAGACCCTATTCCTTACCCTAGATATTGGGATCATGAGGAGACCCAATGGCACCTAGAGAAGCCCCTAGGATGGTATTTCATGGCACTATAGACTCTATGATTGCTATGTGGGGAACAGTTGCTTGGGTCACTAACAAAGTCCCTAGCTAGTGGATATGAGGTTATACAAGGATGTCAGGCTTCTCATTTTAGGACAGCTTGTGAGTGGGGCTATCATGCCAAATTTCCACAAATAGTATGGACTCAGGGGCATTGTCACAAATGAGAGCTCTTACCTAGCATTATTGCTTGGTACATATGGATAATCAGATATAGCTAGGCTATTGATTTTTTTGACATATCTGCTACAAAGACTCTCTCCAAGATCTAGATAGAGATTGTCTATACTCACTGTAGGACATGTGATAGAATACAAGGCAATTCGGAAACTATGAGGAGGAGGATAAATGCTTTTCTCAAGACATGAGATTTCGACACTTTTTTCCTTTTCCAAAACCACATGGTCTAGCATTATAGACCTCTAGACTAGCCATTCATTTAAGCTTCGCAATAAACTTACCCTTGTTACATATTTCTTGATATGAAAGTCCATTACAAGACTGCTTTGTATTTTGTTACAAGACTGCTTTGTATTTTGCTTTTTCTCCTTAGGACACTCTATTTCAAGGTGTATTAATAGAATTTATACTTTTCTCTCGAAAAATTAAAAAGATGTGAAAGACTATGTTCTCAAATGTATTTCTTGTCGACAAGAGAACAACACTCAAAAGCCCAATGATTTACTATGGCCATTGTCTATTCCCAAAGGCAAATGGGCACATATCGCTATGGACTTTATTATGGGCTTACATCTATCAAGAGGGGATGGAATGCCATCTATATGGTGGTGGACAGACTTACGAAAGAAGCCCATTTTCTCCCAACAAAGACCCAATGCACGGCCTCACAAGTTGCGAGTCAATTCATGAAACATGTCTTCAACTATATGGTTTACATCAAGTCATTGTACATGATAGGGACGCAAAGTGTACAAGCAATTTTTGGCAAGGAGTATTCAACTCTATGGGCACTACCATCAAAAGCCATCATATCATCCTCAAACCAATGGTCAACGAGAGAGTCAACAAATGGCATTGTTGTCATGATGTATAGCATGCATGAGATTTGTGGCTTTATTTGGCTGAATTACCTATAACACCACCACTCATTCTAGTATTGGAGTCTTCCCTTCTGAGGCTATGTATGGTTACAAGGTACGCCTTCTTCCAACCATCATGTTTCATGAGAAGATAAAGCCTCATGGAAAGAGAATTTGGAAACAATGCAGACTCTTCTTTAACAATTAAAGATCAACCTCAAGGAGGCTTGAGACCAAATGAAGATCTACTCATAAGAAGCACTAGCCGTTGGAGTTCCAAGAGGAAGATTTTTCGCTGAAATCGAGATATGCATCTCTTAAGGATGGCTCAAGTAACAAACTTGCCCATCATTACTATGGCCCCCACAAAGTACTCAAAAGGATTGGTAATTCGGCATACCAATTAGAACTTCCCTCTTCAACGAAGATTCATAATGTCTTTCATGTCAAATCAACTAGAGCCCTTCAGTGGTTCTCAAGTTAAGGACTTAGAGGAGTCACCATCTATTGATGAAGAAAACTTAATTCAATACATACCTCACAATATCATTGGATATTGGGAAAAGAAGCTTAGGTCGCACTCTACATTGGCATATTTGATCAAATGGCGAGGTTTGTGATTATAAGAAGCTTCATGGAGACTAACCACTATCATTGAGGAGTTTCTCTACCTTCAAAATGATCTTATGGATGAAGAGTATTGCTACTTAAGGGCTTTGTTTCACTACTATCTGCTCTCTGACAGCTCTCTCTTTTGAGCTATTGTAAATTCACAATTAATTATAGAGAAAAGCAACCTACGTAGATTGGAAGTATACATAAATATCTTCTTTGGAGATATTAGTTATTTGGTTTGGTTCAGCCTATCAAAAATTATGGCAGTTTTCCTACAACTGGGTTTGCAATGGACTGCACAGTGAGCCCATCTTGGATGAGCTTATCCTTGAAGATATATGCATCAAACTACTATCTTTATGCTTCTATACTAAAGCAACATATGATCCTTTGTCTTCAATTCCAAATCCATCATTTCCTTTGAAGGTTTTCAAACATCAAAGACTCTTTTGTCATGTCTACGCAGAGTACTCTATTTTGATCGCCATTACTTGGCGTTATTTCTTTTGTTTTTTTAAAACAAAAGCATTGAGGTGCGGATGGATTGTAATAAAAGGCATTTAGACATATATTTTCCAACAATATTTGATAAATACTTGGTGCTACACTGGCCTAAGTATAAAAGATGTAAGAGACTTTATTTTCAATTTTACCACATTAGACTCTTCATCTTGACCTTCTTGTCCAAGCTTTCATGAATTCTTGCCTCTCTCCTCTTTCTCTATTCTCTCTCCTATTCTAGTGACTCCCTCTCTTCTTTCTCTCTATCTTTGTCCTATTCTAGTTTCTCTCCTCTCACTTTCCTACACTCTTATGCTCTCTCCTCTCAACCTCAATCCCTAACAGATCCTTGACTAGGACTGAGCTATTGTCATTCTATCTAAAATGTGTTATTGCAACCCAAGTAAATCCATAAAATAGTCCCTACATATTTGCACAATAGCACAATAGCTTATGGATCTATGACCATTCGATGAATAGAATTTGCAACCTTACTACATTCTCCCTTGCAAAAGAAGCACGCAACCCTCAACAAAACTCATGACTCTCTCTCTCTCTCTGTGTAAAAATGGGAAAGCCCAAGATCATGATGGTTTAGTAGCAGAACACTTCATGCATGCTTGTGATATCTTAGCATCAGCACTAGCTCACATATTTAATAGGGCAATCTATGAGGGATTTCCAACTAATTGGTCAAACCATACTATTGTGCCGCTCTTTAAGAGTGGAGACCCCATGCTACTTAGTAACTACTGAACTATGATGATTGGACACATGCTGGCCAAAATATATGGCTCTATTGTGGAACAAGCATTGAGTGGATGGGCTGAGATGCATGGCCTGAGATCAAAAGGCCATGCTGGCTTCAAGAGGGGATATACAACTCTAGACCATATCTTTACATTGAGGGAAATCATTGAGGAGGGCAAGGCATTCAAGAAAAAGTTCTGCTGTTTTGTGGACTTTC